>NC_046364.1:15604251-15783560 GCF_011125445.2 Fundulus heteroclitus | reverse complement strand
AGCTATATTTGCAGCCACAGCTGCCCTGGGGCAGACTGACAGAGGACAGGCTGCCATACATCGGCTCCACTCTGACCACCACCAGCAGGCATGCGGGTGAAGTGTCTTGCCCAAGGGCACAACGACTGAGACAAACCTGCAACTGAGATGACCTCCTTAACCCTTGCGCCACCATCGCCCCATACACTACAAACTAGACAGCTTCTGTTGTACTGACGACTCAAAGAAAATGTGGCAAGCCCTTCAGCACATCACTAAATGCAGGACCACGGCCTCCAGCAGCTCCACAGTCTGCCGGATGACCTCAACACCTGCAAATGCCACTTTGAGACCTCCCGCAACAACACCGAGAGGAGGCACCCGCACACCGGGTCAAGTCGACTGCCCTCCCCTGTGCCAGAAGTCTTCCCGGGCCAAGTGCAGGACACCCTAAAAAGGATCAGCCCCCACATAGCTGCATGGCCAGATAACATTCCTGGATGGGCTGTGCCAATGATCTAGCTGATGCTCTCACCGCCATTTTGGCCCTTTCCCTTAGCCAGACCAATATTCCCTCCAGCTTTAAAACCCCAGTCATCATTCCTTTACCCAACAAGAGGCCACCCACCTGCCTGGACGATTACAGGCCAGTAGGATCCACTCAAATCATTATGGGCAGTTTAGAAAGCGGTGCTGACCCACGTTCCAATGCAGCATCCGCACCGGCCCAATAGAGCCACCTCGGACGCCACAGCTGCAAACCCTCCATTATTCTCTCCCACCAGAACAAGAAAGACTCCCACATTGGGATGTGCTTTGTTGACTACAGCTCTGGCTTCAACGTGAGTTTCCCCCACACACTGACCTCACTTGGCCTGACCTCCCATTCTCTGCAACCTGGCTCCTGGACTTTCTGACCAGAAGGCCCCCATGCTGTCAGGATCTGTGATCGTACTTTAACCATCATCACCACAAACAAACATCGGCACCCCACAGGGCCGTGTCCTCAGCCCCGTCCTCTACACCCCATTCACCCATGAATGCGCCCCCTCCTACAAGACCAACAGCAACCTAAAGATCGCGGGTGACACAGCAGCGATAGGATGTTTCATTGGCAGGGAGGAAGCGGCCTACAGAAGGGAGGTGGCCAGTCTGGTGGCCTGGTGCGAGAATAACAACCTCACCCTCAACACCGACAAGGCAAAGGAGATGAAAGAGATGGAAGACAAAAGAGAGCCGCCGCCATCCTCAAAGACCCCACCCACCCTCAGCATGTACTCTTCACACTTCAAGCTCGACGTACAAATATGCAGGACTGAAGAACTCATTCTTCTCCTCTGCAATCAGGCTCCAAAACGCCTGACACTTGTCCCTAATCATGTATCGTAAACACTCACTACCACAAATCTTAGTCCTGTTTTATTTATTTTTTTCCTCTGCTGCTTATCGCACACAGCAGATAGAGCACAATCATGTGTGTATATTCACATATTGCTATACTGCTGGTAAGCCACATGATCCGTTCTTTTCTCCGCATTACTTATTTCTATCATCACCTCTTCTCTTTTTTGGCATTCAGAGTGTATAGCAAAGGAAGAACTTAATTTTCACAGAGAAACGCGTGGATTGATTGTGTTTATAAAAATAAATGTGAAACTGAACATTTTTATTTCACGCTAAAGGGTTTTCATTCATGAGGCTGTTCCGCTAAAAGTTCATTTTATGCTGGAACATTTTAATGTGCCTCTGCACTTTATGCTGTAGCTTCGCAACCACATACTGTGTGCACAAAAAACACAAATGGCCTTGGGTCACCTTTATTCACAGCATCTACAATGCACACGACTTTGCTCCAGGAAACCTTTAAAATAAAGCACAATAATTTGCAAAAGTGATTGATTGCTCATTGAATGTGCCAAGATATCGTGTCATCCTCCTTGCTTTCGAAGCTGAGTCAGCCCCTGCATAAACTCAATTATGACTGCTCACATCGTCTCCTTCCACAGTCTCTCTTTCATTCCTTTTGCAGCAGCAGTTTCACAGTCATTTAATTTAACATTTCAGATTTCCAAGTACTGTTCAACAACGATTGATTAGCAGCTTTGAAATAAAACCAGAGGCACGATCAGCGGACTGGGCATTCAGTCGATGTTATATAAAACCCAAATGTTCTGTAAATGTAGGTTGTGAGGCTTTAACATAACATTGCAAAAGTATAATGTTGACAATGAACGAAGATCACTCTAGCAGGCTTTTTCTCTCACTGGTCTAAACAAATATCTATTAACCAACTATAGCGTGAGCTATAGCGTGAGCTTCCTAGAGTTATGATGGCAGCTGAAGTCTCCATAAAATACTTTACTACATAAAATAGTTTCCTTTAACACAGGAGACAATATAACATCCATCATGTGTGTGTTTGTATTGTCACTATCCTACATTACTGAAGGTTTTGCATGACAGATAAGTACTTCCTCTGGGTGTGTGATATCAGCAAAGGATTTCAATTTGCAATAACGTAAAACTCTTGCTGCATTGCAATTTTTGTATTTTATTTTATTAGTTTAAAAAAATGACCATATTCCCTGTCATCTTTGTCATCTGTGATGCAACACATTCCTTTATATTTCAAAGGTGGTCAGAACACTTTCAATTTTTTAATAAATCCAAGGTCACCCTGTGTGTTTTTTTGTCCTGTAATTTTGGATCAGTGCAAACGTCAGATAGGTTTGTAACTACTTGTTTAAAAAAGTGCTGCGTGTAGAGGGACACTAAGCAACATTTCCTTGGGAAAGAAAAGTCAATGGGAAATAGGCTTCCCAGTGAAAGATTGACAACCTGACAAATTCATGGCTCATAATGCCAAATGCTTTATTCTGCAATCCCGAGAAAATAAATGTTTTCTTTCTTTCTGCTCAGATGGTGATTACTTCATCTTGTAACTTTATAAAAAGTTTATCTTTTACCAGCAAATGACAACAGCCCAGTTTCACGTTTCATCACGTGCAGCCGGCTCTGCGTCGTCAGATCTTAGCTCTACATGGTCATCGTGCAGCCTTGGACAGCTCACAGAGCATTAAAATTAAAAGGCCAGTGGAGCTATTAATGCTTGGCTAGAAGCCGGTTAGGCTCCTTGGAGATACTGAGTGTAATCTTGGAAGGCTTTCATTGGTCCTCTCCATGTCGGTGGAGGACAAATATGACTATCTCAGCTGGAAAAATCATTATCGCTGCGGAGCAAAGCACTAAAACAAATACAATCTCAACAAACGTGTAGCAGTATCATATACATCGTCTTAAAAAATATTCACAACCCTTGAACTTTCTCATATTTTGTCATGTTACAACCTTAAATTTATCTTCCTTTTTTTTACTGATAGACCAAGACACGTCAGTGGGTGGTTGGGAAGTGGATAAAAGCAATTCATTATTTAGATTATTTTCTTTTTCTTCCCCCACATAAAATCTGAGAAATCTGGTTCACCTTTGCATTCAGCTCCTTTTACTATGAATGAAATTCACATCTCCAGTGTATAGGACAACTATTTATCCTGCACTCCATAAACCTGGTTTTTATTTATAGAGGAACAGCAAGATTGCTGAATTGTTGAAAGTATGCCAAAACAATTCCCCTTCTCTGTTTGCCAACGGCTACATGGGGCACAGCAAACATACGATAGAAAACACTCCTGTCAGACTAGAATACAAAAGTAACTTTTTGGCCTAATTCTAAAGGCAGTATGGCTGCCAGAAGCAGCCTAACAGCACCATGCCCACTATGAAGTCCTCCATCCAATCTGACTGAGCTCTAGCTATCCTGAAACAAAGAAAAAATGAGGAGGAATTTCATTCTTTGGAAGAGCAAAGCTGGCCGAGACACACACGCCTAAAAAAACAACAACTTGCAGCTGTATTGGTAACAAAAGGTGGTACTAAATCAGGGGACTGAATACATATATCAGCATAACTTTAGGATTTGATGTGTAAGAGTTATTGCAAGCATTATATATTTTCTTCCACTGCAAAATTAGACATTCATTTGTGTTAGCCAGCGCGTAAAAAAATCCTAATTGCGATTTTTGTTCGTAATGGGACAAAATGTGAAGAAAGTTCAAAAGGGTGTAAATACTTTGGTCATTTACTATATGTAGTTGGCTGAGTCTCTGTGGTTTAAGTTTAACCGCACCTACCCGAAAACGTTGGGGAATTATAGCTACACAGAATCATGTTTTTTCAGGATTTATATTATATTTATTTTATCCATGCGAAGGAGCAGATAGTTATTATAATCACTGACAAATACTGCAAATCTGAATTCAACTGACAAGGACGGGATTGCAAGGTTAGCCAATTTTTATGTATCAATAGATGTAGCCCTGATCCTTCTTTTATTTGTAGAAATAAACAATAATATCAGTCAAAGAAGATGCTGAGTGTTGATGTGTTTACAGACCTATGAGGAGGAGGCTTTTGATGCATTCACTCAACAGGAATAAAAGTCCGATTTCGCAGTATCGGTCCAATCAAGATATAATTGAGCTTCCTTATTTCAAAACAGGTCAACTACATGCCTATTAGTGTTTTTTTAATGGGCTGCACCATGTTAATAAAACACTGAACTGCAATATTAACTGATGACTTTTGCAATGGCGATATTGACATGGATAGCCTTGTCTTTTCCATCTTCACAATGTCTCTTAAGACTACTCTTGACATTTTACTCCTCCTTTAAATCTAATCTGAAGTATGGGCACAAAAGGCAACAATTGAGAACTACTGCATTTAAGCAGATTTTTCAAACTGCATGAAAATTGTTTTGGCAATTACAATGTATGATATTGCACAGCTCTGATCAAGATTCCTCCATAGATGTTTGAAAGTTGAAATGGCTACTATGTATATGGATGAGAATCTCTGAGTTAAAGCCCCCCCCCCCCCCCTTTTTTTTTTTACCAAACCCAGACAAAACCTAAACTTTGTGTCTTGTAATGTTAATGAAGTGGACCTCGGTGTAGGCTTACGCTGCTAAACATGTATTATGTTTGCTTTTCATTGCATCAGCTCATATCCACATCATCTCTGGCGCACAAAAAAACCCTCCAATAACTCCTAAATCCTATTTGTGTTATAAAGAGAGGATGCTCGCTGCTCATTCATTTTATTTACTTATTTATTTATTCTGGCCACAGGCTCCTGGTTAATACATAAGAGCCATGACCCTGTTTGTGCTCCAAAAATAATGTAATTTGCCTGCTATTGCGTTCCATTTTCAAGAAAAGGAAAACAAACTATAGGGTCAAAACGCGAGGCAGGATTCGAGTATGAAGCATTTTTAGGCAAAACTTCTCCCATAATGACGACAGATGGCTTCCAACACTGCCTTCCCACATCACGCACGAAAGGTAAACACGGCATGTGTGTGCAACAGATGAGGCTCTCTGTAATCCCCTCTCTCTCTCTCTCTCTCGCAATCCCGGCAGGCTGCCAAAACATTTAAACGCTTTGTTTTCTACGGCAAGCCCGAGCTCCAAAAAGTGAGCAAAAAAAAAAAAAAAAAAAGAAAGAGGTTTGAGCCGACGGCTTGGTTATTTAGGTCACTTGTGCTGCACCTAATCACTGACCGAGGTAATTACTACTCCATGCTTCCTGTTCTGGACACACAACACTTGAAGTGCACAAAGTGGTGATCACCGAACGTTGTTTAGGTACATTAACCACATTAAGTTTTTTCATATAGCCAGCCTCTATATACTTAATGTCATATAACGTCCATAATAATTGTACTTTGGTTTTGATTTTTGATAGTTTCATGTGCTTAACAATATATGAGAGAAATTTAGTGATCACTGAGCGTTGTTTAGGTGCATTGAATTGCGCTAAGCTTTTTCCTTTGCCTCAATGAGGCAGAAACGCTTAATGTTAGATAACGTCCATAATAATTGGACTTTGGGTTTGACATTTTGACAGTTTTATGTGCTTATTATAGGAGCAATGTGAAAGAGAAATTTGGTGATCATTGATCGTTGATTAGGTACATTAAACCATGTTAAGCCTTTTTCTCGCCATAGGCGCCAATGAAGAAGAAAACGTTACTGTGAGATATCTTCTATAATCGTTGGATTTTGGTTTATTTTTTTTTTTTTTGACAGGCTTAAGTCTTCATGACAAGATGTGGCCATGCGAAATTTGGTGATGATTCCTCGTTGTTTTCCTACCTTAAGCCACGTTAAGCTTTTTCACGTTAAGCGTTTTAGAACGTCCCGTGTGTGGTGCTGGACTGAAGAAGAAGAAGAAGAAGAAGAGAGGTAAGTGGTGGTGCTGCCTTAATAGACATTTCCTCTGCCGTGGAGCGTTATCAGATCTTTGGGAGAGCTCGTTTTCCTTTGTAGTTCCCTGTAATCCCGGTTCGGTTCAGATGGGATACTGGCATACTGGAATAGGACGGCAGCAATAAAAACAAAACTTTCTGGGGCAACCTTGTTTCCCCTCCTGCACACGGCAAAAGTTATCCAACCAAGTTCAGCCATAACCTTGGAGGAAGTACTAAAAAGTAAAACCCCATCACAGAACGAATCTGTTGAACCATTTAAATAAAAGAGTTGGTCCAGATGGGAAGCTGTGATGCTGGGAAACATAACCTATGCATCTTCTGCTCCAGCCCCCCCAGATTTTTCTATAAACCAGCTTTAGGTTGGAAAATAACGAAGCGCTGCACCTTTTTCAACAGCAGCGTTTCTAAATCCCTGGAAACGTGGATCAAAACTTAACGAGTGGCGCTGGCCGGCGTAATGCGGTGCGTCACGGTTGGGTTCGCTCAGCTGCGCACATCTGTGAGCGGCGCGGCTTCGTGCGTGCGTGAACTCACCACTTCCGCCGCCTTTAAAATCCCGAAGTAGGACCTGAGGTACTCCGTGTCGCACCTCATCGCCCCCAAAACGTTGCGCGAAAGGACGGGCTCGGTGGTGGGCTGGTAGGGGCTGCTGGCCCCGGAGATCATGGACGTGTTGGAGGCCTCGCCGTCAAAGCCCTCCGTCTCCTCGGTGGTCCTCATGATGGTGACTTTGGCTTGGACGCCGTGACCCTATAGCAGCGGAAATGTCCCCTTTGCAGCGTGAAATAAAGGGAAGGGGAGCGGTGACAGCGCGCCGGGGTCTGCGCCGCGGCGCAGGTCTATGTCGGCGGAGAGCAGACTTTGTTTCATGCAGGCTGGAGGTGGACGGAGGCGACCAACCAGAACGTCCGCTTCTCATCGCCTCATCCTGGGGTAGCTGCTCCGGAGCACGACGCACGCGACGGGAGAGCGCAGGCTGCAGCGGTTTCGCCTCCCTGGCTGAGAGAGAGCCGCACTTTATTCCTTTGGGTCACTAGTTCGAGTCCCAGTGACCGCGTAAGCCCGGACGAGGTTGAATATGATTTAGGTCACACACACCGAATCTACCACCTACGATGGAGAAAATAAAAACAAGACATCCGATGGTTTTGCCGCAGGAGACTCCAGAGAGATCACCGCTGTCCTCCTATAACTAACTCAATTAGAGGCGCGCCGTGAGGCTGCCTTCGGTCGCCGCTTCGCTCCGTGTGTGTGTGTGGATGGAAAGGCAGCTTGTTGTCCCCGCCCCTCTGAAAAAAACTGCACATTCTTGAGTAGGCTCAGCGCCCGATTTACTCCCCGACAGCCTGTAAAACCATTTCAGACCGAACCGCGTCGGAAGGGCCGAGCATAGCTGCAGTTTGTTCATTGTCCTCCCACTAAACCACCCATTGGCCTCTGCAGTCTTTTTAGGCACACTTCTTTGTCCTTTGAACTCTGTGTGGCTCCCGTAGCTGTAGGGCCTACCGAACAAAGGGTATATTTTCAGGGATACTTCAAAACGACTGCATTTTCCTCTATAAAAGACGGTTTCGCCTCAAATGCGTTATTTAAGTGAGCTATCGTCGCCACAACACAGAATTTAGAGAACGTCTCAAGTTTCTCATTGAGGCACTTTCTTTGCGCTCTACCGCTCTCTGGTGGTCAGATTGGGTATTACAAGCCTAATGACCCGTCAGACAACTAACAAATATTATGTAACTGAACTGTCTTTTGACAATTACAATTACCACGAAAAGTGGGATTATGGGTTTAACTCAAGCTAGAAATCAGCTGGCAGTTTCATAATTGTGAAATAGACAATATAATACAATTTACCCTATGAATTAGTCAAGGACATAAAAATACAGCCAGCCAATTGGCATTAACGGGTCTCGTATGCTAATGATTAAACAACTGCAAGCAGAATCATGCCTTATATTGTGTTCAAAGAGCTGTTACAGAAACTTGCAACTATATTGAAACAGACTTTACAAAATGTTAGAGATTTTATTGGTGTAACGCACCGCTGGCTAAGTGTTAATGAGCAGTTTAAGGATAATGCCGTTAGAATGTTTACCCCCTCAAAACATTTGTTGATGCTCCCTCCCTCTCACAGTGCCTGAAGTTCATCATATTTCCAAATACCATTAAACTAATGCCGCTGTCAAGTAAAAATCTAAGCTTTTCTGTCACTTTTTAGGGGCAGTACACAATATCAATTAGTTTGTTAAAATTAAACACCTGCCAGCAAGAAAAAAATAACCCCTAATCCCCAATTAATACATGTGTGTTAGTCACATCTGCTTTAGTAAGCTCTTGGAAAGAAAAAGAGGCTTTTCACACCCCAGCCAAGGATATTGACCTCAAAGTGACCTTTGACCCTTTGCTAGCTCTATATGGCAGGGTAAGGCAAGGCAAATTTATTTATATAGCACAATTCAGTACAAAGACAATGCAAAGTGCTTTACATGATTAAAATATAGCAAAAATAAAACAGAATAAAAGCAAGTAGGAATAAAATGTAGATAGAAAAAAAAAGAACAAAAAAGTGGTGATTCAGTTAACTAGAACAGTTGAAGGCAATCCTACACAAATAGGTTTTTAATCTTGATTTAAAGGAACTCAGGCTTTCCGCACCTTTACAATTTTCTGGAAGTTTGTTCCAGATAAGTGGAGCATAGGAACTGAATGCTGCTTCTCCTTGTTTAGTTCTGGTTCTAGGTATGCAGAGTAGGCTCGAGCCAGAAGACCTTAATGGTCTGGAGGGTTGATACACTAATAACAAGTCTGTGATGTATTTTGGTGCTAAGCCATTCACGGATTTATATACTAACAGAAGGATTTTAAAGTCTATTCTCTGAGATACAGGGAGCCAGTGTAAGGACTTTAGAACTGGGGTGATGTGCTCTACTTTCTTAGTCTTAGTGAGGACACAGGCAGCAGCGTTCTGGATCAGCTGCAGCTGTGTGGTCGACTTTTTAGGCAGACCTGTGAAAACACCGTTGCAGTAATCAATTCTACTAAATATAAACGCATGGATTAGTTTTTCTAGATCCTGCTGAGACATCAGTCCTTTAATCCTAGAAATGTTATTCAGGTGATAGAATGCCGACCTTGTAACTGTCTTTAGATGCTTTTGAAGGTTCAGGTCTGAGTCCATCACTACACCCAGATTTCAGGCCTGATTAGTGGTTTTTAGCTGAAGCGCCTGAAGCTGTGTGCTAACCTTTGTTCTCCCCTCTATTGGTCCAAAAATTATTACTTCTGTTTTGTTTTTATTCAACTGAAGAAAATTTTGGCACATCCAGGCATTGATTTCTTCTAGGCATTTACTCAGTGCTTGAACTGGTCCATAGTCACCTGGTGACATGGTGATGTAGAGCTGTGTGTCGTCTGCATAGTTATGGTAGCTGATGAAGCGCTAAAATACCTGTGCTTTCCATTGGTTCTCTCCAAAGCCAGCGTCTTATATTATTGAGATGGAGCGCTGCTGCCCCACCCACTCATCCTTAATTGTTTCCAGACCCGTTTTTCCTCCCGGTTACTCGGACCCGGAGTGACAAACTGGGTAAGACGTGCCTCTCTTTGACTGCTGCGTTATCGTAAGGGTGTGGCACAGGGCAGGAAAAATGCTCAAGCGTAGATGTGAAACATTATAAAAAAAGCAGGGCTGAATATGTACGAGCCAAGCAGGAAGTCATTTTTTGGGTATTTACTGCTCCTTCATTATGGCCTTCTTAAAAAATAAAATAAAAATAATGTAACAAAATCAGAAAAAAACCAGGTAAAAATGTGTGCTTACATTTGGCAGGACATGTACATTCAATGTATTTTAATGAGGTGTATTTTGATGAAGTACCTTTAAAATTCTGTTATGATAGGACAAAAAAAAAAAAAAAACAGTCAGAAACATAGGATTCTTGGTTTTATTGAAGCCAGGGGTCTGATAAACATTTTCCTTATCTTTGTCAGCATAAGAAGCTAGGATCCACATGGCAGCTTAGAGGCTACAGAATTGTGTTAAAAGACAATATACAATCAACCTTCTGAATTACTCCAGGACACAAAAGAGCCAGCCATGTGCTTAAAAATGTCTCGATATCCTGAATATAAAAGGACTGGAAGCAGAAGCTCATAGTCTCGCATAGATGTAGAGTCAATAGTGGTTGAAGGCCATTCAGTTAGGATGTGACAAGGCAGCTGAGTTCAGCTCACACCAGAGTACAAAAGTTAATTTGTCTTTATTTCTTTTCCTAAACGATCGACACAAACTCCAATCTTCGAAGAATAAGTGCAACTCTGACTCCGAGCAGCATGAGAGCGCTTCACTCCACTCAGCTAAATGCCTGAATTAAAACAAATCAGGGGTGGTCAGTCAGGGCAGAGGCATCCATTTAAACTGAAAACTCAGAAAGGCAAAAACCATTGCTTGGAAAAAAAAAAAACAAAAAAAAAACATGCACAATTTGAAAGTAAACACAAAGGGCAAGTCATGAGCAAAATGATAGACAGAAAATGTAGTTTTCAAGTTCAAGGTGTCCCATTTAACAACCGCCGGCAGACTTGAGCTAAATGTACTGCACTACCAATTTTCCATAATACTAAACGCTGCCGCTTATAAAATTGTACGAATTTCTTCCCCCGTTTTTCTGAACGGGGGAATTCAGTCTAATCTCAATAAAAAAAAGAGAGAGATGGGGAAACTTCTACAAATGTCTAAAGAGAAGTGCTTATTTAACACGTGATAAGCTGCTTCTAGTTGATCATAAATTGTGCTTCGTCCAGTCCAACTACAGACAAAAAAAAAAAAAAAAAAAAACACCTTAAGAGCTTCATCTTTAGCAAAGTAAATATAAAGTAGTTAATCGTGTTTTGGATTAAGCATAAAGCAGCCAGTCGACCAACGTAGAGATGAGGATCTTCCCTTAGAGCTCGAAAAGTTGTAAATTAAACGTCAAACCCTGTAGGCCAAAAGTTGTCGTCGTTTTAAAGTGGCTTGTTGTAAAAAACGTTCCATAAACCTACAGCAACAAAATACAGTAGAGGCCCATTTTTTTTGTCCCCTCCCAAATATATAGACGCAGGCGAACAGATGGAGCTTTTTCCGGCCACTTTTACAGGCCGTTTTTTTTAAAAGGCAGGTCTGATGTGTGGAATGCAAGAGCTTCGTACGAGAGTAGCACAGGAAAAGGCCCCTGGTTAATCTAATGGAAGACATACGAATGCAGACGGTAGCGACTAACGTGCATCTTTGGTTACAGGTTCCAGTTCCCACCAGCTCGACCCCCCCCCCCGCCGCCTCAATCGTTACAGTTGAATATCAAACAGCTGCTTCCCCCCCCAGACCGTGATTCAGTAAAAGCCACTCCACACGGGATGTTATCCATAGGATTAAGCAGGGCCTCAAACGATGAGGAGTTTGTGCTGAGTTCATTCGGATTAAGGTAGCAAACGTACAGGTTTTATGATATGGTACAGTACACCTGCTGCAGGTGAAAGGTCAAAACAGTAGAAAGAAGACAATCAAGCAACCCCCACTTAAGGACACACAAAAGGTCAGGCGAGGGGGGAGGGGGCTAGTGCGGCTAACTGTTAGCTTTACATTGAAGGCAAAACGTCGTCCTTTAAATGGACGCCAAAGCTACGAGAAGACCCGACCGGACAAGCAGGCGTTCCTGCAGGGACGCGTCCGTTCCCTCCGCCGACTTCGCGTGGAAAAGCGGGAATGTATCGAACCGACATGCAAAGTTCAGCGTGAGAGAAAATGTGAGAGGAGAGGCGGGAGAGCGCCGTCCCGACACTTAGGGGTGTGGGATCTCTTTGTTTTTGTCCGAAACCGCAGCGTAGAGGCGAACGCGAGTTGCTGCGAACGAATGGGTTTCAGCCACAGCTGTTCTCACCGCTTTCCTTCATGATATAAGCAGCTGGTACACTTTTAAAGGCATTTACTCTATTAAACGTTATGGAAGAGGCCACTGAAAAGCTCGTTTCTGAAAAATAAAAAATAAAACAGATCACAGGCTTTTATACACTGACAAAAAAAAATGATACAAAATAAATTATTAGGGTGGGACAAAAAAAAAAGAAGAAGACAAGCCTTAGCAGTGGTGCTACGGTGCGTTTCCTCTAGTGTGGACAAGCACCTCTACTACGACGCAAACGGCTAACTGTGCGAGGCACTTAGGAGTTAATAGTAGGAAAGATGCTGCCAAGCCCCTCCCGAAACATACAAACCTTTACCACAAGAAGCAACTCTGCTGCAACCTCAAAGCCTGTCACAAAAAAAATAAAATGAAAATAAAATCCCATGCAGCCTCATTTTAGTCAATGAAGCCGTTTTTGCTATTTGGACAGAAATGCATTTTGTACAAAATTAAGTTAACCTGAATATTCGTGTTTCTGCTTTCATATCTACAGAATCCTTCGAAGATGAGCAGGGCGAACGATATGCTATCAGCCGGGTGGACATGTCGTATTAGTGTCATGATGGCAGCAACTTTTTTTTTTAAAACACGTGTGACACAGATAAATGTTTCCTTAAACCAAGAAATGGCGCAGAAAAAAACAAAAAAACAAAAGGAGGAACTTTGTATAAATACATCAGTATCATATCCAACATTGTTTTTTTTTTTTTTTTACATATGTTTGCAAGTATTTCAATTACTTTTCTTAACATTTAATGTTTAAATACCTTTCCAATAGCGACCAAATTCCTTCCGTGAGATAAGCTGAACCAGGGGCCACGAGGCCAGGTATGTTTTCACCCTTCAAGGTCCGCGAGGACAGTGTTTTGTCCCAGAGTGTTGGGGGGTGGGGGTGCCAGGGAGTGTGCACACATTTCATCCCTCACAAAATAGCATTTACAGTTGAAGAGAAGACAGAAATAAAGCCAAGCCTTTCGGCACTTCCTCATCTCGCTACGAGAGAGTCATCAGCGTCATCATCTCTCTCGTTCCGTCTCGCCGTCTGATCGCATCGGAAGCTCGTTTGGTGAAACTGACGGTGTGTGCTGACTTGATACAGGCGTTGGGAATTTGGTCAAATTTCTTTTTTTTTTTTTTATGCTCACATGTACATATATTTTTCCAGAGTATTAACGCGGTGGACGATGCAGCCGTATTTTTTGTTTTTGTTTTTTTGTTGTTGTCGTTGTTGCCTTCACGCTTCGTTCTCTGTTGGCGGTACGTTGTTAGCTGAAACCACGGGATCTGGTTTGCGAGTCATCCGGTCCAACTCGGCCTGGACGTCAGTCAAACCCGGCTTCTGCCCTTGGGGAAAAAAAGCAGAAAACAAAAAGAGAGAGAGAAAAAAAGTAATCTCCTGTAGCTTCTGTGTGTTTTCATTAAAAAAACAGCATTATTTTCTACATCTAACGACATGGTGATTTAGGGCTGGATGGGGATGCGGCCCGGTGCTGGTGATGAGCGACTCACTTCCACAGCTAACACCCATGCATAACTTATAAAAACACACATCATGCACTCATGCACTAGTCTTTGAGCTCGCTCTCAGAGGTTAGCGGTGCTCAGGCCAGGAGCCAAGCATGTGTAGGTGGTCTGAGGCTGTTTGCAATGACTCGCTCACAATGTTTGACGCTGTTATATTTAAAAGAACTACCAAAATAAAGAAGAAAAAAAACAATAGGTTGATTAAATGACAGGAATTTGGGGCTTATTAGTTTTCATGCACACGTCGGTTATGTTTTCTGTGGATACAGGCCTGTCTCCTCGGCAGTCAGAAGGTGAGTCAAAGTTGACACATTTTCTCCTGAGTTAAGCACCTTATTCAGCCTGGAGATCTAAAACTTCAGACGGCAGAATGGCCCACAGCTTCGAGGAACAACAGTCCCTTACTCGGCTTTTACTTGTTAATTTATTCAGTGCTTTTTAGATAATAGTATCTCATACTACACTGTATATTGTTCAGGGAAAGGTACGGCCATGCGTTTCTAATAAAAGTGCACCGTTTATCTTTTCATTAGTAAAGAGAAAAACAAACGGGGGGGTTCACTATTAGGGCCCTTTCCAACAAACCGGTTCCAGTGCTTACCGGATGCTAATACTTAGTAGACATCAGCTCTGATCAGGATTGTGAATCGTTCCCAAGCACCACTGCTTGTTTAAAATCGTGTTAATAAATGATGTTGGTGATATTATAGCTTGTATTTACAGGAACACTGGGATTAATAATATTTGTACGTCTCCACGCACTGCGGTCCTGAATAAGAAACACCTTTGAATGATTGAGATGTTTCTTATGATGACTGGACTCAAAGCCAAGCAACAGTAATGACTTATATTTACTTGAGTAACGTTTTACAGAAGAAAAAACGCGCTTCTACGAGTAGTTTTACCGCACTGTGATCTTTACGTGAATATTATTTTGAAGTAACGCATTTCCACTTCTTTGTAAAAAAAAATTTATTTGGAAACCTGTAATGATAGTTACCTTTTATTCATTCCTCATTTTATTTTTTTTTCAAGACCAGAATTTGCAATTAAATGTATATTTTTGTGTCTGATTACATAATTTTTTAAACTTAAATCAAGTCTTATAAAAAGACAGGCACCAAGTAACAAATCCATTTTACTACACATTAAAGTGTGCGCTACTCTCAGCCAAGGCACATCTATTGTCAGGTGGTGGAAAAGCAAACTGACTCCAAGCCCAGTAAAATGTTAAGAACTGGAACCTCTTTGGTGGAAAAGGCCCAACTGTGTCAACGTTCAATAGGGACAACTGTAAACTGTGACGAAAAAAAGTTTAAGGAGAAGAGTAAAGAAAAAAACAACAGTCAAACGGATGGTCGGCACTGGAATGATGGGTTCTACCTGTTTTCTTGGCAGATCCTTGCACTCCAGCTCCCACTGCTCCGGTTCCCGGGCTTCCTGGGGATCCAGTCTTTTTACTCAACAGACTGTTGAAGAAGTTGGCCAGCACTCCTTCATTAGCAGCCCCTGCTGCAACAGGAAGATTTCTGCATTACAACCAGAGCTCCACATTTTGACCCGACAAAAGCCACCAATTAGCACATTTAATCATGTTATATCCCCATTTAAAGTTAGACTGAGATAATCTGTATCCTCCTGTAACATTTAATAGGGACAAATGTTTAATTTCCATTTTAAATTACCACCATTTACTTATTCGTTGCAATACATTTATATTTACTGCGAGTTCCAAGATACAGTAATATGTCATCAGGATGTCCACAAGATAATGCCTGAGATGTAGGGATTATAAAATAGGGGTTCAGCAACAATAAAGGGTTAAATTCAAGACATTTTTAGTATCATTGTGATCCAAATACAAGACCAGCTGGAATTATTAGAAACAAGTCAACTTATTTACTCAGTTACATGCTTAGTAACTTAGGTAAGGGAAATATAACCGTCCCTAAACGGAGGTCTGCCACCTGTGGCTCTGACCAACATGTGGCGCTATAGCCCCACCCACAGAGGCTCCTAGACTATTTGTTCTTTAGGCTAAAATACTATTACCAATACTTTACTCATATTATTACTAATATTTTTTAATATAAAATTCAGAATGTTTTCTTTTTTTGAAGGGGGATTTGTGTGTTTTCCAGCTGTCTACACAAACGTTGCTCAGTAAGAGTAAGGTCAATGGCTCACTGGGTTGTAAAGGGGGCTGATGTCCCCGGCTCTAGCAAGTAACAGCTTCTTCTATGGTTTTGCAGAAATGACTGAATGTCAGCAATCAATTAGCACCTTCATTTCTTAGCCAGACCTTGGAAAAGTTGATTGCGGCTCAGGCAGACAGAGGTACAAATTAAAGGAGTACTAAATGAAATGTAACACCCAAGAGGGAAATTCTGGAGATATTTAATACTTCTAAAGACTTAATATATTTTTAAATGACATTTTAAGACCCCAGAGAAACCCCTTATAGACTTATTCTCTTAACTATAGGAGTAAAGACACTCTCTAACCTTTCATGTTAGGGTCAGGCTTCTTGACAGAAGCCATTGGTGAGGTGGTTGCGCTTGACTGAACTGCGCGTCCTGCTGGCCTGGGCGACCCAGAGGCTGGCCTTCCAGGAGATTCCTAACAACGCACCAAGCAAAGAGATTAGTCAGTCAGATATAAAAAAAACAAAAGAGAGCAGCAGACATTCATGGGACTTTCAGACACTTACTGTTGCGCCTCTTGTTGGCGTGGCCGGCTGCTTTGCTAACAAAGACTGCAGAGGGAAAAAACGTAGAAATTAACGCCATTCAACAACTGTTTTGATTCATCTGAATTAATTTAAATGCATTATTATTTTATTATTATTACTTCATTTTATTATTATTTTAGATCAAAAGTCTGCATGTTTTACGTAAGATACAGAAGGGAGAAGTTGAGAGAACTCTTTTTAAAAATAGATTTTTCCCCCCCATGTATACTTCCTGGTTTGTCCTTAAAAAGAGGAAGGATGTGTAGCACTACTTTAAGCCTACAATAAAGTGATTAAACTATGATTATCATTCATTTATAAGCTTTAGTCGAGAACCCTATATAAGCAGAAAACAGAGAAAACCTGAAACATGAAGCTGAAGCGTACCTGCTGCTTCATCAGGAATACTTGCTCTTCCTCTGCATTTATCTCCTTGTCATGAACCAGCTAAAAAAAGAAAAAAGATAATTAAAAAAAAATGTGTTACTATGACATCTTGCAATGCCCGCCGTCCAGTTCCTGGCAGACAGGGATTGCTCAGCCGTACCTTTCGAACTGGAGGCTTTATGATGAAATCTTCAAACGGATCTTCTGGTCTGACCGTTGTGAGGTTTTCGTGCAAAATCCCAATTTTCTTCTCATTATCCCACCCAGACGGACTAAAATATAAAAATGGAAGAAGATTGTTCCCCGTGCAGGGGGCAAAATGAGAGAGGCTTAAACATTTTAGAGCCAACAATCCTTTTAATTGAAAATTTAAGTGGTTTAATGTAAGGCCTGCTTACATGAACACTGCATCTTTCTCCACCACTAAGGCGGGCGAGGCGAACTGAAAGTCATACAGCTTGTGTACGATGTATTTGTAAAGCAGATCCAGGTTCTTCTCCTCTTTGACTGAAGTGTAGATCAGGCCAGCGCCATCTGTTGGATTTGGTTAGGGAAGTTACTGACAAACCCAGTTACTGACTTTTTCCTCAAACCCAGAACTGAAAACCGCGTCCAGATAAGCACTTTGAAGGATGAAGCCACGCTAAAAGGATACATTGTAAGCTGAATCGTCTGATGCAGGACTGGATGAAATCAAAGTGCTCGTCTCTGAAGTCGTGCTCCTTCTCTAATACGCTGATCGCATCACACTAAACACAAACACAGAGTTTTATATACAGGGTGAAAATACAAAGCACAAAAAACAAACTAAGCTTTAGGGGCATTCTCCTTTTTGTTTGAAACAAACAACTTCCAGCACCAAATGAAATATATCACAGGAATGTTGTCATCTTTATTTTACCTGCTGGGGACTTTTATTATGTGAAATACACATTAGGAAGCTCTAAGAAATGTGTTACCTAATGACTACATAAAATTAAAAAATGACTAAGGTACCATGATAAATCATGATTTTATTTCTTTGTATTTTGTTTGCCTCACCCTGACCAGTTTTTTATTTATTTATTTAAAAACCAAAGCGATACTAATAAAAAGGCACAGGCACTGGTTTCTAGTCGCAGCAACCACATGCCTCTTTTGCTGGAAGGGTTTAAAAAAGAAAGTATAATTGCAACATTTGTTCAGAGGGTAATTCATACAAAGCACATTAGTAAATTTTACACTAAATAACAAATCAAAGGATGTGGACGGTCCAGGGGGACGGACGTAATCAGCAGTGATTACAGAGATTTTTTAAATATAAAGTTTGCTAAATGTTTTTTAACCAAATGAGAAAGAAATGTGAAAGCCTGAGAAAGTCAGGAAGAGGTTAGGAGCAGAGTTCAGAAACCAGGGAAAATGTACAAATATTACAGAGGGTAAAACCCAATCATCTCATTCAAGGATGTAAAAAAACAAACAAAAAACCCCCGCTTAAAACCAGCATAAACATAATCTTGACAGGTAAGGCGCCCACTTTAATGCAACTTCAATGCATTCCCTGGGAAAACTCGTGATCAAACCATGATTTTTCACTTTATATAGAAATCTATTTCAGGTATGCATCATTTATGTGCATTAAGTTAAATAAGGTAATAGATTAACTCAAACATTTCAGTATCACTAGTCGCCAAAGTCACACTGTTGGCACTATGGGGGAAATTATTTCAGTGGACTTCTTTTTGGGATCAACGGACCGTGAAACACCCAAGAGCTGTCGGTTTGTTAAGGACATAGCCACCATTTCACAATCTGTGGTTGTTTTTTTTTATTTTTTCCTCAACTCATCGCTTTTACAGAAATGCAAACCAAAACCCATAACCCACTGATCACCTTAAAAAAAAAAAACTACCACAAACACTTTTGTGGGAGACGTGCACACTGAAAAACATAATTTTCGCTCTAAATGATAAAAAGACAAGACTTTACTCATCTGGAACATAAGATCAATAAAAATCTTACGGTGGCAGCCAATTATTAGTTTTTGCATTAGCCGTTTACCTTTGTGCAAACTATTAGCACTGGAATGCCCAAGTTGTGTGTGAGTGTGTTGTCCCCAAGTGGCAGCACAATGGCCTCATCTTCCCCCGATGTCGGGGCCCGTCGTGGGGAGGATGGGGTGGCATCCTCCGGTTCTGTGTACTCCTGAAAGGCTTTTACCACTTGGGAGAAAAAAAGAAGAAGAAATAAGGACAAAATTAGTTATTACACAGCTAAAACGAGGCAGACAATCAGACTATATGAACTGGATTTATCTCCTTCACACAGACTTCTTTCTTTCCATTCAAAAAAAACCCCAAACTATTTAAGTTTCGATGTGCCCTTAAAAATGCTGGAAAAATGGGTTTAAAAGAGTTGACTGGAATCTGAGCCATTGCCCAAAAAGACAAATACAAACAGACCAAGTTTTATCCCACTGGATGTGGTTTGCAACAATCTATGAACCTACTTTGATGCTCTAACTGTGAGGAAAACCTTTCAAACAAAGCTCTTAGATCAGATTACAGAGACGGTCAATGGTATAGGTAAACAGAATAATTTTCGACCATTGACCGTTTCTTTAATTAAACGCAGTGCTAAGAGAGTTATTTCATTGGCTACAGTGCTGTGAAGGAGTATTTGCCATCCTGGTATCGCTCTTTTTGTCACACACCTAATTTTAAATCCGACAACGATAATCTCAGCGAGCACAAACAGCAGAATTCAAATGAGGATTTTATCTATTAAAAGGTAAAACAGCTATCCAAACCCATCCAGGCCATAATATAATGACCCCTTTGTTAAATTTATACATTAACTGTAATCAGTGTTAATCATTTTATGTTCAGTTTTGGTTAAGACAAGAAGCAGTGTTTGACAATATCAATGTGGAACGAATAACTAAGCCAATACTAAGGCTTAGGGACTCCAGATTCCCTTATCAACAAATGGAGAAAACACCATAGAGGTGAAGCTTTGAATTTGGCCAAGCAAAATGACTCCTGAAGCTCATCAACAACTCATCAAGGAAGTCACTGAGGAGCCCAGAACATCATCAGCACTGAAGGACTCTCTTGCTTTGGGCGAGGCTAGTGTTCAGGATTCAACATTAAGGAGAAGAGATGTGGGAGAAAATGCTATCCAAGGGTAACACGGTAACGGGTAGCGCAATTGTCTGCCGCTGATTTACATATTTGGCTCCCGGACGACTCCCATAATTAATGGAAACAAACTCTCATCAATTTCTCTTTAACAGAGGATTCTGAAGGAGGCTGTCCAGCAACGGGTTTGTGACCTTAACTTAGAAAACAGGTTATGCAGAGGACAAACAAAGACGAAGGTCTTAATGTGACCTGGTCAAAGTCTGGACTAAAATCTGATTGAGATGCTGGGACATGACCTTAAAACAGGCCATCCGTGCTACAAATCCTCCAGTGTGGGTAAATTAAAAATAATTCTAGAAAAAAAAAAGATGTACCAAAATCCCTCCAAAGCAGCGTAAAATAATTCGGCAATTTTCACCAACGCTTGATTGCAGCTGTTGCTGCCAAGGATGGCACAAGCAATTTTTAGGGCTTAGTTTTCCACATAGAGTACTTCTTCAACTTCTTTCCCTTAGTAAAAAGCTATCATTATTAACTCAGATTATAACCTGAAACATCCCAACGTGACAAAAAGGCGAAGTAACAAAGACCCTGTTCCACTTTTCCTTTCCAAAAAATCTTGATGCTCTCCAAGTGTTTGGGCAAAATATCGTTTGAACAGATTCACATGCTCAGCATCCAGGGATGGAAGAAATCTGTAAAGGGCCAAATGCTTTTTCACGGTACTGCCCATAACAGAGTAAGGAGAAGGGAAGAAAATTGCATTTTCAAAGTTCTGCAGGAGAATGAGGAGCGGAGGGGTGGGGGGGTTAAAGCAGGAAGCCTTGGCTTACTTCCTCTGGCGCTTTGAGAATGCAGTTTGGGAAGAGCTCATTAAACCAGACGGGCTTGTCGCTTTTAGTCAAACATTTTTCCCCTTTAGATACGGGATTTGGGAACATCGGACAAGCACTGGTGCTCTAATCACTCTCCCAGCAAACCCTTCATGGAGGTCAGCATTACACAAATCCATCCAGAGACGGAGCAGAAACAGGCTGAAGTATTTACAATCATGCATCAAGAGTGAGTGCGTGGCTTTTTAACGCTACTCACAAAAACCATAAAAAAAAAAAAAATGAGGCACTGAAAGTGTAGAAGCAGAAGGAATCATGGGGCCATTTAATCGCTCGAGGACACAAAGTTACTTTATTTCATTTCACTTTATGTCACTCTAAAATATTAAATGAATGCACAGCCTGACAGACTTTGCTCCGTCAAGATCTACTTATCTGTTTAACAAAGGTGGGGCCCAAATGGATCCACGCTATCTAAAGCTCAACTTTAAACTCTCTTATAATCAACTGAATGCTAAAGAAATAAACGCTCGCCTGCAGTCAAAACCGTGCAGTCGGGATGCTTGTGCATGAAGCATTCTCAAATATTCTTGTCAAGCAGCAAAAATCTCTCCACCGGCAGTAAAACTGAGCAAAGGCTTTGTCGTTTTAGCACACCGTAGTGCAACAAAAGGCTGATCCTTGTAATTTGACAACAGCAGGCCCAAGAAACCCAACCTACTCTTAGTTGCAGCGCTACAGCAGTCCGAACATCCGGCCCACTGACTGAATTCAGAGCCGCTCGGTTTACTTCCTTTCCTTGACGCTGCTCTTGGAAAGGGAGGCGACCATGATGCAAGACGTGTGCAAGACTGCCTGGACAAAAGCCACTGACGCGCTCTTCCAGACTGCCGGCCTGTCGAAAAACATTTGGTCTCACCACCGTGTTACTGACCCGACAACGAGGCTTTGTTTTTATGAGACACACTGAAGGGCCTGACCAAACACAGCATTTAAACCGACCACAATATTAGGAACACTGAAAACTGATACAGTGGAACCTGATACCAGCATTGTGCATTATCCTTTAAAATGATGGCCCAAGCTGGAAAACTACGGAGAATGAGATAAAACTATTATATTCTTCAAGGTCGATTAAAATAAAAAAATTAAAAAAATCAAGTCGATACCAGAACCAGCAACCTTACAGAACGCCTGAAACTGAAATGAACCAAAAAAAAAAAATAGACCTGGATGTTGCATCACTGTAACTTTTGAGCATAATTTACTATTGAAACTCCTGTGTCAAAAGCAGTCAGATGTTGGTTTATCAGATGATGCTGTATCTTGGTTTTCTAATCATCTGTCAAATTGTCAATGTGCGCAGCGCAGTGGTCTGTGGTCAGAACACTTCAACGTGACAATAGGCGTGCCACATGGTCCATTATAGGCTCAGCTCCTTTCTCAAGTCATGTGAACAGGGCCGGTGAAATCGCTACTGATGTTTGAGTATATTTTTACGCCGATGACAAGGTGCTATACTGCTACATAAAAACTGCTACTGTTGTGGTCAGATGTCTGGTTTTGACCTATTCAGTCTGACTTGCTTCATCTGAGACTTGCCCTAAATGCCAATAAGACAAAGAAAAAAAAAAAAGCTCCACAAACTCTACTTTCCATTAAACAATGACAGCTACACCAACAGTACTTGTTACCTACAAGTATTTGGCATAGAAATTAGCAAACTTTCATTTAAGTCACGTATTGAACATTTAAAAAAAGTTAAAAGGTCAAACTAATCCTGCCTCCGTTAGATTAGTGCAGTGTTAATACGAGTGCCTCTGCCGCCTCTGTTGGGTGCCGTCTTTAATGGAGCGTTACGGTTCATAACGGGTATAAACCTCTCACTCATCACTGCACGCTATATTTTTGGGTCAACAACCATCATCATCAATCCGTAGACTTGTGTGTTGGTAAATGTTCATGTGTAAAGCTATACTCGCAACGTTTGGGCCTCATTTAGCCTCCTACATGTCACTTAAGACAGTCCAGCCATCGTCTTCATTCTCAGGACTTCCGCTCCTTCAGTGAGAGGAAATATTACCGTATTTATCAGACTATAAATCCGGACTACGAGTTGCATTTATTTAGAAATTTCACAAAACCCATGACTAACATTGGATTATACAACGGCATTCATCCACAACGGGCTAAATAACAAAACAAACCTGGGCGATTGAATGAAGTAAATTAGCATAACAAGCTAGCAACTCCAACCGGCAAGGTTCTCACCAGTACATTTGAGCGTAACAAGTTGACAAAATCATGTTGAAATTAAACCGTGAGTGTAACGGTGCAACGTGCTAAGCTAACGGTATTACACGGATGTTTGAGAGAAACATAGAAAGGTCAGTAAAGCTCTCAAATGTGCATTGGTGCAGTTGTACACCTCCTGGAAACATAAGCTAACGCTAGCTGTTATTAAGTTCACGGCCAGCCCAATGACGTGGTTCGTTGGATCTCAATGGGAGAACCTGTACAAATAAAAGGTTAACTAAAAAAATAAACTGCTTAACCAACTGCAAAGCCGAGAACCAATTCTAAATGTACCTCTTTGGTCAAACCTAGAACAGCTTCCCCTTTCTAACGCACAACTTCCTGATTACTGTCCCGTTACTCATTTAGCATCCAATACATCGAGTATAAATCAGAAAATGTAAGCACGTTTTACCCCTAATACTTAGAAGAAACTATTTACATTCTGTGTAAGAAATTGTTTTAGACTTGAGACCAATACCAAGTATGATACTTTGGAAACAAACTGGAATGTTCATACCAATCCCTGAAGGCCTAACTAAGTAGTCTGAAAAGCAATCTTTGCCAACACAAAAGAACAGTTCATAAGTGAGAGATGACCAGATCTAAAATTAAACAGAAGAACATCGGAGTGCATCACACTCATTGATTTGCAGAACTCGCCTGCAGCAAGGCGCGCACAGCTGAGGATCATGGGCCTCTCTGATGATGACCTAGAATCAGCCATGACAATGTGTAATGTTATACAGCGTCTGCCTTCCAAGGAGCACATTTACTAAACTTTCCTTTTTTTTTCACCCCCCTCGGTAGCCGGTAAGCAAGAACCCGGTCTCTGATTACGCAACACTCACGTTGCTTCCACGCAGGGATGCTTCAGGCACCTTTACTGCTCCTTGTTGTTCAGTTAAGGGGAAAGATTTCTCACAGAAAACTGAACAAAGTGTAATGTTTTCATATAGATCTTGCTTTTTTTGGGGGTCACGTAGTTTAGTTCACTTTACCAGTTTGGTGTTTTCCCATTAATAGAAAAATAGCATATTTGTATTTTCCAATCAGTTCCACAACTTCCAATTCAATTTGCCCTAAGGTTCGCTTTCTGCTGGACAGAAAATGGAGAGACGCTAGCTATCCCACGAAAAAAACATACAGAACCCAAACAAACTCCTTACTCCTCTGCTCCATTTCCCTCAAGTCCTCTGGAGGAATCTTTAGCTTGTCCACATGGTCACGAAGCACACTGGCCCACTTCTGCAGCGACTCCATAATGGTCCAGGGCCGCGACATGTCCGCAACGAGCACGGCTAGGCAGTCGGGTAGCGACTGAGGCGTGACGGCAAACTTTAGTAGGCCTTTGTGGTACAGGTCTCCGTCCAAGATCCACACGTTACAGCGAGTCAGGTCTACAGAAAAAGACACGGAGAGAGCACAAGTCGTTAGACTTATCCAATAACTTGGACGTGACTTTTGGAGCAGTGCAGTTATGGAACGGGTACAGAAAGGTCGGAGCAAGCGAACTCACCATCTCGGTCTTCATCGTGGACGCTCAAGTAAAGATACTCCAGTCCTCTCCCCTTCTTGTTGTGTTCAGCTCCTTGAAGTTTGGCCATGAGCGTTGTTTTTCCCGATCCATCCTCACCTGCAAGACGATTTAACAGTGGCATCCTAATCACTAGCTGCATTAGTGAAGTAAGTAGGCACAATGGCAATTAGTACGCTTTCCTCCTGTCTAATTATTTGCCGCGGTTGTCCCATAAATATAAGTAACCACTATTTTTGTTGAATCAGAGCTAAAATGTAAAAAGGAGTAGAAACCACAATGCGGATCATGATGTCGCTTGCAGAGGGATCTTTGCTAAAAACAAAAAAAAAAAACAGCATTCTTCACAGTTCAGGAGTGCTTATTCATTGATGACCCCACCCAAGAAAACTTCTCAGGGTAATTAGAAAAAAAAATCATGCCATATTATATGTGATATTGCAGACTTTGATGCAGGGACTTAATATTCAGGATCTCAAGGTTAAAGAGACAGTGTGCAAGATCAGGCAACAACAACAACAACAAATACTCACCAAATACCAGGATATTTTTTCCTGATGGCAATTTTGAACTCGAACTTGTTGAAACTTCACTAAGTATTGAGGTCCTACAAAACAGAAAACGAGTCAAAATCAGCACCGTCTGGATGTCCGCAAGTTGATCAATTATGACAGACCCCAATCCCACCCCCAAAAAAAGGTGCAACAAAGACGGTGGCAGCTTCACCAACGCTACGGCTTTATTGATAATTTAACTGTGCTATTAGCGAGTCCAGAAAAGAAAGGAAAAAAAATAGTCCACGACAGCACAAAATCAGGAAATGATCATCTATCACAGCTGACCAGCACATAAAAAAAAAAACGAGCAGGCGGACACCTGAATTCATTAAATCTGACAAGGCCTTAGCAACAGTGGTCCCCGGCGATCAACACCACCTCATGACAGCTTCAGCTTTTCTGCATTCCTAAGCTAGTCGCTTGTTTGCTAACATTCATTCTCCTGTTACCCCAGCTGTATCCTCCATAAAAAGAGGCTATATGGTGTTTAGCACTCCCGTCTAGATAAACCACGAATAAAAGCCCGTGGTAACATTAACGTAAAATGAAACTTGGCCGATCCAAAACACAAAACACCATGTACGCCGAACCTGAACACAACGCGACTCGTTTTGGCGGAGTGAAATGTAGCGGGCAGTTAGGTTAGCCGACGTTAGCTCCTCCGTTAGCATCCTGCTAGCGTCCCTGTTACGGAGCTTAGCCGGGGGCCGGTGTATGAGAGGGAGCCACCCGGGCGGTGACAAAGCACAACCGCGGGTGCGCCGCGGCTGGTCCGCGCGGAACACGGAAGCGCTTAAAACGACAAGCTCCACTTGCCAAAGGTTTTGTCCTTCTTCGTCTTCCTTGTTGTTGTCGCCCTGTCCGGCTGCACCCGTGAGCTGTTTCTCCAGAACGGGAGCCATCTTCTCTTTCTACACCCACAAAGGCGAGGCCCTGCTTGCTGCTCGGGCACCGCTAGCACCGCCTTCATCCAAAGTAACCGACGGTACGTTACATCCGTTGACTGCGACGCGGCTACTTCTTTCTATTATTAAAAAGGCAAAAAAAGTCAACAGTGTAATAAGGAAGAAAATTACTTCTTTGTATAATAATATCTGAACCGGGTTTGTCAAGTGTTTTATGTTCAGTGGTTTAACGTTTAAATATAACATCTGCTGGCCACATCCCAACAAATGATGTCACCTTTCGGTGATCAGCTGAGGGCGGATGTCGTCTCGTCTCAAGGTTCCCGGGGTTGGACAGTGGGTCCTGAGTACAATTTTATTAAGGGGGGGAGACAAGTATGGAGGACCAGCTCTGACACATTTAAAAATAAATAAATGTGCAGTAAACAAATAAGCATGAAACTCACAGAAATTCAGCAAATACATACATACATGTAGACAGTTACGGTGAGACTTACGCATATAGCTTGTTTAATTAGCTTCTTTATTTTTCCCCCTTTTTTAATAATTACACTATTTATTTGTACTACGTTATAATTTTCAACTTTATTTATTAAACAATATTTTTTTTAAATTTATTTATTTATGTGTGTTTTTCAACTCCTGCCTGTTTTGTTCTTTGTATTTTTTCACCCTATTTATTTCTTCAACACTGCCTTTTTTACATTTCTGTATACATTTCTGTCTCATTATGCAAATGAGAAGGGCGTGGTCTTAAGGGGACAACTCCTGCCTATTGGTCGGTTTGACTGCATAGCTGAATGTACCTGCTGCTGCTATTTGGTATCAAGGGCTGCCGCTACTACTGACCCCAGTCACAATGGCAATCCGGGTTATCCGTGAGCTGAGGCATTTAGCAACTTTTTTGAAGACGCCTCTTTAATTCCCAAATGTATTATTTGTAGTTTGGACGCTCACCGAACATTTATTTCAGTTAGTGGCCATGTAGTCGTAGAAATAGAGATATTTTAATTTTGTTATAAAGTGAAAGAAGAGTGTTGTTACTTCATCGTTTAGTTAGTGGGGTACAACAGACAGTTAAACTGACACTTATTGTTTAAGATCCCCCCTTCTCATTTGCATAATGAGACAGAAAGACATGTAGAAATGTAAAACGGGCTGGCAGAAATAAATAGGATTGGAGAAATAAATAGGGCAAAAAAATAGAAAGGAAGAATAAAACAGACAAAATAATTAAAACATGCACATAAATAAATAAATACATTTAAAATAGAAGTGATTGATGAAACATCATAAACAGATGGTATATAAATAAGATCATTATTTCAAAGGTGAAAAAATAAAGAGGCTAATTAAAAGAGGTCTATACATGTATGTCTCGTTGTATAGTTTAATTGTTGCCTACATTTATTTGTGTGGTGTATTTCTATGTGTTTAATTGTATACTTATTTATTTTTGCCACATTTATTTATTTATGTATTTACTTTTAAATATTTCAGTGTTTGTCCTCCTTAAATCAGGGCAACCAGATATTTACACACACAACATAAAAAGACATAGAGGTCAACCTTTGTTTGATCTATATATTAAAAATATATTTAAGATATTATTAAGATATTAAACCTACCTAAACCTTTCCTGTTTCAGTTCAGTCATTAGTTCACTGTAAGTATCTGTAGTTGCATGAGGCCTTAATAAGTAGTGAGCCTTTTTTCTCTTACTTTCTTGATATTCAGAAGTTTTCCTTAATAATGGAGGAAGGGCCTGTATGACTTGAGTTGAAAAGGTTTGTTTTTCTATCACAATGGATAATTTCATCAGACAGGACTGGTGTTACCTACTGGGTCAGGTTTGGAGGACACCTTCGTCACAAACACCTTTTCAGCTCTGCCCATAGATTTTCCACATGAATGAGATCCAAGGTTTGTGAGGGCCACTCCAAAAGATTGACTTTGCTGTCCTTAAGCCGCTTTGTAAATAATCTTCTGGTATTCTTGGGGTCCATTTGAAAAAAAGTTCAAATTAGTACCCAAATTTGAACTTTTGGGCTGATGTCTTGAGATGTTACTTCGATATTTCCACATACGACCATAGTAAGTGTTTTATGTCTAATCGTAACTGTGTAGTATCAGAGATGCACAGTGAAGGAGAGGAAGGACCTAGCACGGGTGGTGAGGACAGCACAGGGTATTGTGGGATGCCATGTACAGGATTTGGACTCAGTTTATGCAGAACGAGTCCAGAGAAGGGCCAGACGCATTTCCACTGATCCCACTACCCTGGGTAATCCACTGTTTGCCCCTCTCCCATCAAATAAATGCTTCAGACGCATCAAATCG
The DNA here is from genome assembly GCF_011125445.2 of Fundulus heteroclitus. Classification (NCBI taxonomy): domain Eukaryota; kingdom Metazoa; phylum Chordata; class Actinopteri; order Cyprinodontiformes; family Fundulidae; genus Fundulus; species Fundulus heteroclitus. Next base: position 15,755,074 of record NC_046364.1, on the reverse strand, counting down.
AGAACTAATAAACTAACAGCTTCTCTCCAAGAACTGTGAGGGCTATCGCTCCCTGCTGGAAAGTTTGCGGTCCATCTTGTTACAATCACACTGCTGTTATTGCCTGTTTGCACACTCTTATTCTCCAGAATATCAAATTGCACTTTTCTGTAAATGAAGCCTCGAGATCACTGCACAAAAATTACCTCATTACTTGAGGTTCATGAAGGAGGGACTAATCTATATAGCATGGCTCATATCACTCGCTAAGGGACTGATATCAAAGCTCTTGGACTCTGCTAATTTTTTTATATATCTTTTGCATGCTCCAGTGTGTGAAAACAAAACGAAAAAAAGAAAACCTGTAAAAAAAAAAGTCTGTTGTGCTTGCATGACATGTTACTTGTTATTTATTTTTTCTTTCTGTATATCCTAGGCCGGTGTCTGCTTCAAGGGCAATCTCACCATGGTAACACATGATGGTGACAATAAAGGATTCTTGATTATTGATATGATGCCCTGGTCCCTCCTTCAACAAAAACCCCACAAAACACTGCAAACACCCATACTTTGCAGTTCAGATGGCGTTTGTCAGGCTTGCAAGATTTGCCTCTGTTCCTCTGAATGTAAATAAAAACTACATACATTGGTTTTTTTAAATATTTGAGCTTTTTTTATTGATTGCAACAACTATTTCTTTAATATTTTTCCCCTCTAGTGATAAGCTTTTGGGAAGAGTTTTAAACAGGAGGGAGCTGCCTAGCACTGGGCATAGGACATGTTCTCAAGAATGAAGGTCTATATCCATAAGTGACCAAAAAGCCTTATTCACTTATTTTCTTTTTGTATGTATGATGTTATTATTTTTTTTTTTACTATTTTTAAAGTTTTAAATGGTCAAGCCCCATCTTATCTATGTTATCTCCACTCTGGTCAACCAGCCAGTTTCTCGTCGAGGTACCGAGATCAAAGTTAAAACGTGGAGATGATTGAGCTTTTGTTGTAGCTTTCCCAAGATTGTTGAATACCCTTCCTCTACACGTCTGCACTCTGCACCATGCAGGGCATAGAATCATTTAAATGTCCTCTAAAAAGACATCTCTTTTCACTGGCCTTTCCTCTGATTGACTATGAGAATTTGTTCAACTCTTGCTGTTTTGAAGTGTGTGATAGACTGGCGCTCTGCCTCTTACCCATTGAACACTGGAGACAGGCTAGCATGTAGTAAGGTTTAATGCAAACCTAATTTTTTTGTTTTACATTTTATTCTCTAGAAATAAATACATACAGTTAAATACATACACATTAATTGTTCACTACTCAGGTAAAAATTGGGAGCCACTAAGTTATAAAGCGGAGAAATCACACATATATAATATTTGTCATTTTTTATGTGGTTGGACAGCTTGGTTTTAATAAAATGTATGTACTATTAAAAATGGACTGTTATAATTAGCCAAAATTAATCTTTCAACAATTCTGAAAAGATGCACAGTGGGTTTAATTTGCAGCAGAGAGCCAGGCAGACACCCACAAACATACACACACAGATAACAATAAACTATAGTCGTATCCTCAGTTTTACAATTGATGATCCTTTTTTTACTGGTCTCTAAAGTTATACTTTACTTATTTATTTTTCTACCTTGCATTATTCACAGAAAAGGTTGGTAAAAAACTAAGTACATGGTGTACAACAAATATAGTCATCAAAAGAGATCAATGGATTGTCAAAGATAACAATATTTCTTAATCTTAGAGTACATAAATAACCAAAGGAGCTCTGTGATTTATTTTATTTTCATGCATGTTCATAAATTGGTCAGACACTGTAGCTGTGAGACAACAATCAACAAGCAGATGGCGCTATTTCTGCATTTCAGATCAGTGATGAAGATTTCTGTAGTACAAGGTTTTTGTTACATTTAATATACAGTGTGTGTTTGTGTGTGTGTATATATATATATATATATATATATATATATATATATATATATATATATATATATATATATATATATATATATATATATATAAAATTAAAGATTGCAGGAATAAAATAAAATAATGCTAGGAATAATGATTCTGTCACAAAAGGACTAGTTGACAAATATAGGTCTAGTGCTCTTTTCTTTGACAGATGAAAGTCATATACAGTAATCACAGTTATGATTTTCATAAAACCAAATCAATACATGCATTGTTATTGCTCGTAAACCTACCCAAAACTGTTTTTAACTTGACAAATAATACAACTCTACAGATTTCTACTTGTTTAATATCTTTTAACCAGGTTTGAATTTTACAGAGATTATAGCATTATATTATATCTGTATAAACATTTAATAAGTTGCATACTTTCTTACGTTCTCTGCTCTTATACAGTGCTGCTAAATAACTGAATGTTGCATGGTCTTCTGTTGTAGTTATTTTGGATTGAATCTGACTTTCGCTGGAAATCTGATGCCGTATTCTGTCTTTATTCAGTTCAACTAAACATGAAGAAATATATCCTTCTGTCTGGGGATTATCCTGTTTTGTACTGGGAACCACAAACCGGCTGAACAAGAAGCCACATTCCTGCACACACTCGTCCTGCTGGTGGGCCTATAACGGGTTTTGCAGAAACAAGCACCTGTTTCTACACTTCTCTTTGTTTCTTTCATTGTACTGTCAGGGTCATCTGAACTAGGAGCTGCCAGCAGATGAGTTTTACATTTTAATGCCAGTTATCTGGGGGGAATTTGCAAGGCCTCTCCCCCACACTCTTCCGTCTTTTGAGTCTTGTCTGTGTGGAGCAGAGCGGTTGGCTGGGATGGAGGCTGCACTCATGGGATTGCATTCCAGAGCCTTTGCATCATGTGAAAGTCAGCCTTCTCTGCCCCCTTTTGACAATGCTGAGCCCTGCTGTCAGCAAAGAAAACTAACGTCAATACTTTTTTCTTGTTTTGTTTTTCTTAATGAGGCTGTGCCATCTGAAAAATAGATGCAATGTGTTTTACTAAATGCAATTCAACTAAGTTCCTAAACAAAACTTGTGACTGTTACGACAACAGTCAAAGTTTTATAACAAGGACTGAAGTTGCAAATGTATTTAATTGTCTGTTAATTGAACGAACCACGGGTTTCCCAAACAGTGACTGTCAAACCCCCCTATCATCACTGACAACTGATCATTTTCCGAAAGTGAAGAAGAATCCTTGCAGCTAAAGTTAAATTCACACTGTTTGGTGAAATGTCCATGCCGGCTGTGGTATTTGTAGTAAATGTTTATCTGAGGAACAACAGAGGATCAATACAGTTGACTCGCAAAAGAAAACAAAGGTGACAAAGGGTAGATGTAAGGTTTTTTTTTTACTGACAGCTACAAAATGTGCATTAAGTGTGCATCATCAGTAGATCTTTGCTTAGTGCTGTGTGTTGTGCATCAGCGTAACGCTGACAGGTTTATTCCACGCAAATAAATCATGTGTTTTGACCTTTTAACAGAAGAGGGTGCTGTCTGCTAGAAAAAAAAGTCATCAAAAAAGCTTGTTTTCTGTGGGTGTAAACAATCGAAAATGTATATTATGCGTTTAAATTTGCTTATTTCTTTGCTTGTTTGATTCAGTTTAAAGGATAGTTTCATTAAGATTTTTAAGCCACATGTTTTAAAGATAACTTTTATATTACATCAAGGTTATTATGGTCCTAATAAAACATACTGAATGCTTTTCAAATACTGTCTAACAGTTGTTTGACACTGAAATTCATCCACGACAAACCCAAACCCACTCCAGTATCTGTCTCCACTCACCTGTGATTGTCTGCAGGACTTGATAGTTTTGATTGGCCAAATCAAACCCCTAACCCAGTTTTTGTTTTTTGTCTTGTTTTCTGTTTCACTGAAAGAAATCTTAACTACAGACCTTTTTGGGTGAGTGTTCATGGACAAAGCTGATCTCTGCCTATTGTTTGCACACAAAAGTCCTCATCCGGGGAGAGATAAAAAAAAAAAAAAAACAACCTCAGTGGCTACAGGTATTTCCCAGAGGTTTAAGTGAGATCACACAAGGTGTTTTTCTGCGTCTCCTGTTTCACTGTCAACACCCATCACCTAAACATCCAGTCATTTACTTTATTCTTAGAAAAAGGTGAAATTAGATACTAATAAATGGATATTTAATGTGTTTATAGCTTATGGTTCTTTAAAACCTACAATAACCGTTTTAAAATGTAATTTTGAACTACATGACATCTGTTTGATTTATCCTTTAATTAGCATCTGCGTGATGTTGCTCTTGTTAATTTGATGCCACTTATTTCCACTTATTACCATGTGCCTGCACAGTAAACAAGAAAGAAAACATCAGGGGAAGTATGATTTACATGGAGTGTGTGCTTGCGTGTTGTCCGGTAAAGTCCTGAGGGTGTTGTTTTTCTTTTTCTGTTTTTTCCCCCCCTGACATAGCGCGTCTCATGCATAATTTACATTGCAAAAATCCTTGTGGGGATTTACAACTAACGCGGATTACAGGGTAATTTGTATCTGGGAAAGAAAGGTCGGGTGAAAAATACAGCTGTATACGAAAAAAGAAAATGGATGGTCAGTTTATTATTATTATTATTTCCCCAGTGTTTTGTTCAAAAAAAGGGGAACCATGCGCTGCAGTGGGTGTGTGAGAAAGAGAGAGAGGGAGAGAGAGAGGGAAAGGGGAGGAGGGGTTAAAGACTGGGAGGTATAGATTGCAGACGGAGCAGTCCTGGGGTTGGCTGGATTGTGATAGCGACAGATGTCCAGAAAACTGCGTGAGGGGCCACTCCTCCGGTACAGCGCACTGCATCTCAGAGAGAAGGAGCGAGGGGCGGAATCTGCAGCTGTCACTCCAGAGGCTCACCTCCATTATCACATCCACCCGGAGAGACTGGACAAGAAGCCCGACTGACTCCCCAACAAAAGGCACAGGTCAGTCCCTGCAAAAAAAAAAAAAATAAAAAAAAAAAGAACATGCGGTGTGTGGTACGCTAAGAAGGGAAATAGGCAAAAAGAAAGAGAGAAAAAACAGAAGAAAAAAAGAAAAAAAAAACAAGAAAGAAAGAGAGAAAGAAAAGGTAGAAGGGAGGGCTTTTCTTTTTTACAGTATGTTTTTTTTTTTTTACCCCCATGTTTCAACGCTACAACGAGCCGTAGTGCGTCTCCTCCTCCCCGCACGGCGTTGTTACGCGCCCCAAAACCTTGTAGAAATTGAAGCCAACCTGAAATCAAAGTTGCGCGTAACAAAACCGGGTTCCTGATTTATGCTCCCGCATTTCCAGACCCTCGTGAACAAAAAAAAAAAAAAAAAAGAGGAAAGGAAAAAAAAGAAGGAGGGCAGAGCAGCTGAGGGAGGCAGCGGTGGGTGGGTGGGTGGGTCTGAGGTGGTGGGGGGATGGAGACCTCTGCTAGAGCTTTCAGCGCTGATGCGTGTTTCTGGCGAGCGTACGTTTCAATTCAGCGCTAACTAGATCTGCTGCAGCCTATATATGGTAGTTTAATATTGCAGACGGTAGGGTTTTTTTTCCTTCTTCTTCCAAATCTTCTGCCTTTACAAGTGGGAGCAGTTAGACTGGCGGGGAGGGGGGGTCTCATCCTTTGTTACCGGCCGGCATGTGGACTGCCTGAGGCTCCATTTGCATTTGCATGTGACCATCCTTGCAACAGGAACTGGGTTCTACGTTTTGAATTCGGTGTCCAAAATTATCCAAACATAATTTGGAAGGAAAGGGTTGAAAGGACGTGAGATAAAACAGATTTTTTCTCAAACTACTCAGTTTGACTGGAATAGATATACCCCCCCCCCCCCCCAAAAAAAAAGGACGAAAAAACAGCAACTATGACGTCCATACATGAGGATTTAGTTTGTAACTATTATATTTACGTAATGATATTTGTTGTAGTAAAAAGAGGTACAAGGCAATTCCGGTTTAGTTGTTTTAATTGCTTTATGACAGCACTATGGACAGTTCCCCATTTTTTTCACCCCCCGCCGTCTGGTTTCTGTCATGTCTCGCATTGAGACACACCGAAACTTGACGTTTATAGATGACACGCTATTGATTGTTTTTTTTTTTTTTTTTTTGGTTCAAAACAAATTTATGATATCAATGATTTCTTTTTGTCCAATTGCCAGAGTTGATTGCTCATTGTTTGCTGAAAAGACTACCCTTAACACAAAGTTGAACTTCCTGTTCTCTGGGGAGTTGTTGCTGCCTTCTGTAGCAATCTCTGCTCTGTACACTTCCTCTAAAGGACCAGCAGTATTGAGGCAATAACTTTCACATTTGCTCCCATTCACAACATTTTTCATGGGATGGAAAATAGATGTGGATGTAGATCATAGATGTTCGACTCAGACTTGTGGGCTCGTTTGGCACCAAGCCTCACCACACATTCCTGGAAGGTTACATAGACTGTGGGGCTGTCTGACCTCCCTTAGGTTCCCATGCGTTAACATTTGTTTTTAACCCAGACTCTTTTTGGCAGTGAGCTGTTTCCCAATTAAACTTCTCATTCTCTCCCAGACACTTCTCTACTGAAGTGAAAAAAATATATTAAAGGAACTAAGTTTTCATTTTTATAGTAAAAAGAGGAAATGTTACTTGTATTTGATATTTCTTCATCACATATTTGTTGGTTGCCAAATATGCAATACTTTCACATTCTGTTTGACAATTCAGATGCATTTTATGATACATGGGTTGCTGAATTTCACCTGGTTAAACTTTAATTTACTCATGACTAGTGCTGGTATGCTTTCTGAAATGGGAAGGGAAAAAAACACTTAGTCTCATTTCTTTCTTTCAGGAAACACCATGGGAGGCAAACTGAGCAAGAAGAAGAAAGGATATGACGTGAGCGACCCCAAAGATAAAAAAGATGAGACTACGGCAAATGGGGCTGGTGCAGAAGAGTCTGCCAAAGTGGAAGATGGAGCTCCATCCACAGGAGCAGAGGGGACTGCTGGGAAAGATGGCGTGGTAGAGGAAACTGCAGCGTCAGCAGATGCCACAGTAAACCAGGCTGCGGTGCCTCCAGAATCTGCACCCGCAGAGGAACAAGCTCCTGCAGCGGAAGAGGAGGCTGCTCCAGAGAGAAAACCAGAAGCAGCCCCAGTGAAAGAAGAGCCAGCTGCTGTGGCAGTGGAAACAACCCCAGCTGTCGAGGAAACAGTTGCAGCAGCAGAGAAAAAAGCACTTGTTGGAGAGGAAAAAGGAGCATCACCAGAGAAAGCATCTCCAGTGGGGGAAATAGCTCCAGAAGAGCCAAAATCTGCTCCACCAGAGGAACTAGTAGCTACAGAGCAGAAATTAACAGCAGTGGAAGAACCTCCAGTAGAAATAGTGGCAGCCGCACAAGAGAAACTAGCTCCCGTGGAAGAAACGACAGCACCGGCTGAAGAAGCACCTTTGGCGGAACCAGAGCCGGTCATCGCTGCAGAGAAACCGGCAGCTGAACTGGAGGAGCCAGTGGCAGCTGAAACTGCTGCAGCTCCACAAGAGTCTGCTCCTTCAACATTTGAGGAGCCTGTGCAAGCTGAGCCTGAACCCGTAGAGCCCAAAGTGGAGGAGCCTCCTGTCGCTGCAGAATCCGTACCAGAAACAGAGGCTGCTCCAGTCAGCACAGCGGCAGCATCTGAGGGTCATCAGCCCGAGGCTGTCCACGAGACGGCGACTGAGCCAGAAGCCGGCGTGGAAGAGACGGCGTCCGCTGTTGCGGTGCCCGAACCTGAATCAGAGGCTGAGCCGACACCAGAGCCAGTGGCAGAGTTAGAAACCCAACCAGAGCAAACTCCAGAGGCAGAGCCTGAGCAAGACACTGCTCAAGCAACAGAGCCAGAAGCTGTGGAAGCACCCACACCAGAACCTGAGCCACAACCAGAATCAAAAGAGTCAACCGAGCCAGAACCCGAGCAAGACGAAGAAGAGCAGCAATTAGAGGAAACTGAACCCCAACCAACTTTAACGATGTCTGACACCGCTGAACCTGAGACTGTTGTAGCAGAATCATTCGAGGCTGTGGCAGTGAATGCCTCTGTTGAAAACAATCACGCAGAAGAAGAATCGTTTCCAGCAGAAGGCCCGGGCCCTGATCATTCAGCCCAGACCCAATCTGCAGAGCCTGTACCTGAGATTGTCATCTCCCAGTCTGCCTCCGCCAACAACATGACTGCTGAATCCGATAAGGCAGCTGAAGCCTCTTTGGAAGAGGTACCTCCTGGGCCGGAGCCGGAGATGGAAGGCAAGATGGAAAACGGAGACTTAGGAAGCCCTTCTTCCACGGAGAACGAGGAAGAAGCAGTTACAGCCGTGAACGGAGACTGCGGCGATAATACCGACGCCACGGCCGAACACGCAGAAGAACGTGTCAACGGAAACGAGAAGATAGATGAGAGGCCCGTCAAGGAGGAGCAGGGTGATTTTGAACTGAGAAAGGAGGTGCACCTCTGTGGGGACATCCAGGAAGTCCCCGACACGGTCTCAGACATGGTGGAGGGTCTCAGCACTGAGATCACCCAGGCCGTCTAGAGCGAAGCCCTCTGTTACGTCACTCTGAGTCAGTCAGCTCGCTGGAGTCGCTCGATGGTGAAGGAGAATCGTCAAGGAATCACAGACAGCTACGCTTTCATGAAACGCTTTAACCACTGAACTGTCTTCATGAGGAACTCGGGGAAAAAAAAAAAGCTCTTTTTTTTTTCCCTCTTGGGTGGCCTAAAAGGAAACGCAACCACTGGATAGAGTGACAAACATGTTGCAAGGGAGAAGGAAATGAGACAAAAAGTTACAAGGTGGTGATCTCCGTGCAGACAGACAGTGGAGCTGGGCAGCATGGCTAAAAAAAAAAAAAAAAAAAAAAAAGCAAATATGGTATTAATGAATGAATGGATCAATCTGTGTGTTTGAGGCTGATAAATACTACAAACTGGGTCACTGAAGAAGAATTGATTAGTAGCATATTCTTGAATTTAGTCTTTCATATATCCTTTCTATTGCTATATGAAGCGACGTGAAGTAATTGTTTTTGGCCTTTTATAATAATTGTACTTGTAAGGACTGTTCATTTTGAAATGATTGTTCGGAATAGAAAATAAAAAGAGATTGTTGTAGTCCACATGTGATCTCCATTTTCATTTTATGATTTTTGTTTTGTCGATATCAAATTTGTCAGAACTGTCTTAACACGCCGGTTTAGAAATCTGATAGAAACTCCAGTAAATTGCAGAGGATCAGTTATTTAGAATTTGATATGTTTTCATTCTTTCAGTTAAATGACGATATTGTTTATTTTGTAAATTAATTGAACAAATAGCAGCAGAACTTAAAGGTCCAAATCAGAATTTTCTAAACTCAAATCTTTTTTTTAACTTGTGGGCTATTTTAAGTTGGTGAACAGCGCTCCAGGAGCTCCTGTGACCTAACAGCGCTGTTCCTTGGCTTTCCAAAATCAATGTAGCAGCAATATGGAATTTGAAGGCTCTAGTCTTTTCTAACAACATGTTGACATTCACTGTCACTCATAAATGCCTTAGTGGATTAACGTTAAGGTGACACTGGCTGTCAGGCCTCAGGATGGCAGCCTCCATGTCAAAACTGAGCGACCGACAAGATGTCCCCATTGCAAGAAGAATGGTTGGATTTTCAGAAGTGAAAGCAGATTTCTTTTGGTCAAATCGCCACTCCTCGCTGCTGAAGCTCAATATTCTGGCTGCACACTTCACTAACACTTCACAGACCTATACTGGGGAAGGGAAACTCAAGGAGGGGGGAGGGGCAGGAATGCACGCAGGAGGCAGAGAAAAGAATGAAGAGGCTGGGATGGGGAGGGGGTGTTGGGGGATCAAAGGCTTTGATGCAGCATGGTGTAAAAAAAAAAAAAAGAAAAAAAGAAAGACCACTCTATGGCTGAGGACATTTTCAGTTTCACACTGATTTGGGAGCATTCGTTGGGACGTTATGACACCCATACATGAAGTCTTGTTGCACATTGCTGTCCCCTGCCCCCCATGCTGCTGTCTAATCATATTGACTATTTCACAGAGGCGCCACACACACACACACACACACACAGATATATATATATATATATATATATATATATATATATATATATATATATATGTGTGTGTGTGTGTGTTATAATTTCAGAATTGCTTGATCACTAACTGCTTAACTCTAAATTTATCTTGACTTTTGGTTAAGTCATTTGACTATCATAAGAGTTCAGTTTGAATATTGTTAATTTATCCTGTACTCATCCAATACCCATTATCAACCAACTAATTATCCATTCATTACTTTTTAGTTTAGACGTAGACTTTTAGTTAAACCTTTGTTGTAATGTCATTTTTCTTCCCTTCTGCAGTAATTTTGGGGAGTGGTAATCTAGTGGTTAGAACATTGTGCTTGTGTCCTGGAGGTTCTGGGTTCAACTCCCACAGACTGCCACTCTGGGTCCCTGAGCAAGACCCTTAGCCCCAGCATGCTCGCCGGACACCTCACGGCGACAGCCCACTGCTCCCCATGGGGAATAAATGCAGTGAACATATATCTTTGGAATGGAAGTTGCAATGACAATAAAATTAATATTATCCTGTCAGCCTGATGCAGAATAATTTGCTGAAATAGCAATCACCAGTCATCTTTGCAATGTGAGTGTGAGAGCAAGCGTTAATAAAGTTTATTAATCCAACCTTGAAAAACTTGCCGAACCAGGCGAGAGCACTAAAAGAGATCCAATCACGATAATCCAAACGTCCCATACGCAGCTCCATACTGGGTCCATCCGCTTACCCGCTCTCTCCACTTTCACACAAAAATACGCAGCACTGCATACTTATGACAGGAATGCTGTGGAGAGGGTTTGGGGCCAGAGACGCTCAACTTCCCGGGAAGTTTTCTGTTGTGCTTTGGAAAAGTCTTTGTGCAGATACAACGTACTGAGCGCCTCTCTCACAGAGTCCTGCTTTTGGAACAATTTATATGGAAATTTAATTTTCAAGTTGTTGCCAAAGATATGACTGATCGTATCAGTTTTTAGTCTTTATGTGATAACAGTGGGACAATTCAATTTTAAAAGCTGTTGAAGGGTTTGTTTGTCATCAACACGACTGTAACAAGACTTTTTGCTTCCTTTAAAACATATGATATGGAACAACAAATGAAATATATTTAAATCAAGCAGAATGTGCATTTCAAATATCAATTTACCATGTCCTCTCACCTGAGAGAGATAGATTATTGAAATCTAACACTAAGGACGAACTATTTCAACATTTCTTGGTGTGCTCAGCTTCATTTTCTCTAGCTATAGTGTGTGTGTTTGTGTAGGAAAACTGAGTCCTTGTCCTTTGGATCCTGATTTACACACTGACTTAAAGTTGCATGTTTGTGAAAGGCCAGCTGCACTGCCTGGTTACCCTGACACTATGTGCTCTATATGCACGCTCCTGCACAACGCTCAGACTGTGTTTCAGCCTCTTTTTCCTTGTGAGAGGAGCAGCCTGAAGGCTCCAGTTATCCCCAAATGATGCCTCTGAGAAGCAAAAAGGGGGAAAGAAAACGTGAACTAAATCCAAACGTTCTGCATGTGGTCAAATCTTGGCGCACCACAACTATTGATTAAATGTGTCTTTGTCGATAAAAGAGTGGGCTGGAGTTGTCGGCTTTTACTGTGCAAATATAGAGGCAGAAAAAGTGTTTTTTTTTTGTTTGGTTGGTAAAAACATGTTGGGGGAAAAAAAGATTGTCGCTCTTTAGTCTTATTAGGTTCTCCTCATAAACATCTGATTGACCTCTTTGTCTTTAATGTGGCTTAACCTGTGTGTCAGGATTAAAGTGCTTAACATTTGTTTGTTTAAGCAGAACCTGGAACATAACCTGTAACCAACACTCCTAAATGCAACATGAGGAACAGTAACCCACATTGCCAAAGATATCCTCTGCTTTGCCGCCACACGCATATGAAATTGAGCGACATCCCATTCTCGATTAATATAAGATTTTAAATGATGCCATCCCACCCCCTACAGCTATAACAGCTTAAAGGGGCTTTCGGCTTATGGTTGAATCATAGAAATGTTTGACCATTCTTCTCAAAGTGTAGGAGGTCAGACACTGATGTTGGTCGAGAAGCCCTGGCTTGCAGTCTCTACTCTAGTTATCCAAAACATGTCGGGTAGGGTTGCCGGTCTGTCAGGTTCTTCCATACCAGACTTGCTCATCCGTGTCTTTATGGACCCTGCATTGTGAGCTGATGCACAGTCAGACTGGAGAACAAGGAGTCATCCTCAAACTATTACCAGAAAGTCCGCAGCAGGATCTGTCTTGGTCTTAGAGTTCCTTTCACTGGAACTAAGCATTGCACTTGGTGATGTTAAGCTTGGATGCAGCCGCTCGGTCTTCAAAGCCCATTCCACGAAGAAGCTCTTTACAAACTGCTTTTGAGTTAATCACAGGAAGTTTGGCAGTCTGTAGCTATTGACAAGGTTGGTGCTCTCTGTGCACAACACCGTGTGCCTCAGCATTGCTCTCAGTCACTTCCACTTTGTTACGACGCCACTAACAGCGTCGTCAGTTGTCAGGACGTTTCATATCTGGGCTGGTCCAATCGTGCGGGAATTCACTGAGCACCTGAGAGCGACCCGTCATTGTTTTTTATGTGAACCAGTCTGCTTGCCTAAATGCTGGTTTTTATGTACATGCTCCACTGAAGTGATTGAATGGAATGATCTGGAAGAGCGACTGAATACTGTATGTCACACAATCACGTGGTAAAACAGAGCAAAAGTTTAATGAAAGTATCTCAGAATTGGATCCATGGTAACTTACAAAACTCATGCAAAATTACATGCCTTGCTGTAATAATTTTCCGAATCTATAGTTCATGGTGCAAAATTGTAGTTTATTGGAGGCCATTTGTTGTCAGACTCTCTATAGATTTGTTGTCATTGTATCTCATACAATCATTCTGAACTTATTCTCATTAAAGGTACTTTCTTGAAAAAAATATCTGAAGCATTATAGATTTTTGCATTCTGTTCGCAAAGACAAGAGATGTTACACACATTCGAACATAATGTGTGCGCCACATGTATTGTCAGCTTCGGAAAATAATAAGAGTCAGCCAGCGAAATACAGCAGCTCGTTATTCATTACTGAAACAGGAGGGTGGCAGAGCAGAGAACAAGCAAGGGATAGTCAAAAACAAACAGCTCCCTCTTTTCTCAATTGTTTGGACACTTTGCCATCCTAGACACACACACACGCACACACACACACGCACACACACACACACACACACACACACACACACACACACACACACACACACACACACACACACACACACACACACACACACACACACACACACACACACACACACACGCACACAGACAGACAAATGTAACATTTATTATTGCGACTGAAGGAAGTTCCTCTCCTTCCCTCTCTGTAAAACATTCAGGAGATGCACTAAGTGACTGACAGGTTGCAAGATCAGCAAAGATAGATTCATTTCCTGTGCTGACGAAAGCAAAATGGGAGTTCTCTGACAAAATAATTTCTTTTTTTTTTTCCTAGATATCTGTCTTGCACACACGGTTAGCTTTAAACGTTTAAAACTCTTTTCTTCTGGAGACCAGAAAATCTGTAAATTAGACTCTTTACTCCTTGCAGTGGTCCCAGTCCCAGATGCATCCATCTGGCCGCGTCTGCTAATGCTGTCATTGTATCAAGGAGAGCAGAGCCCTATTAGCCAGAGCCGAGGTAGTGGTCAGGATCAATATTGATCCGCTGTGCTGGTCTAATGGATGCTGATTCCTTCTTGTCTGTTCAGAGATCCCATCACCTTTAACTTCTCACACATGCACTCTCGCTCTCAACCACGCGCTCTCTCTCACACATAAAGACGCTTGTGTCCAAACTCTGCTGATGCTGCGGCTGCTGCAGCAAGCGAGCGAGCGAGCACTTTGCCGTTTTTGCCCATTTTCTGCATCTATGGATATGTGCCGGAGAGACAATGATGAATTTGCACATCATACTCTGACATGTTTCTCACCAAACATTACAAGATACCGAGACGTTAGCAGAGACTTTTGTTTTTCCGAGCGCTCTGCTCCGGAGCTAAGATCACAAAGTGAAGCGAGTATCAATGCGGTTGTCGTCTCAGCTTTCAATTTGGCTCAACCCCTGCTGAGATCTCCAGAGCTCAGTGTTGTATCAGCAACCGTTCGGTGTTGCAGAGCGCAGCTTCTAAATGAAAGTTGAGATGGCCTCCATCTGCTGCGCCCATCATTTGGTTAGAATGGATAATATCTTCATTTTCAGCCCTTTCAAAACAGCTCTAAACACGTGGGGGGGACAACGTGCTGCACAAAGCACTTCTTTTATAAATGCTGTCTGCCACAGTATTCTTTGGAGACTCTGTCAGTGTAAGATTTTACTTTAATAACTCAGTGCTCCCAGTGGCATTTCTCATTTCTGAGATGCTAATGAGTTGCTTTTGGGTGGACGGCCTGTTTGAGGGCAATCGTTGTAAAACTGATAGAGATATCTCACTTTGGGTGAGAGACCATATCTGAGAGGTCATAAGTGGATCATGAGAAATCAGCTTTTAACTAACATTTGCCTGAGGTTGCAGTCACAGGTACCAGCTGATTGTGGTTTGCAGTTTCTTCTGGTATATTTTAGTATTATTCAAAAACAAATGTCTCCAATGAGTCTATTGAGTAGAGAACACAGACTCAAAATATAGTGCGACTTAATAAATACACACACAGATCAAGTGTGGTTATAAATGTGATTATTTGTGTGTGGACCCACTGAAGTGTGCAAAAACGACAGTTATTTTAGATCAGTCTTTATACCCCTTTTGATCAAAAATAAAACTGTTTCCTAAACTTGATACCAGTGGTAATTCTTTTCCACTTCCTGCAGTAACTGGCTGTCCACAAAAAAGGTTGCCTGGATTAAACGGAATAAGCCAGTGATAGCCTCCCATTGGAAAATCAATGCATGGATGATTATGTTTTAGCTGGAAACAAGTTATTTAACCCTGACTAATGCAGTGAGCAGCTTCTAATTTCTGTCCCTGTTGGAAGACACATCCTGTGATTGAGTCAAAGATAAATGAACTGAACTTATATAGTGTTTTTCTAGGCATTACCGCCACTTAGACCACGTTATTCTAGAGTCACTCTTATAAAGAACATTATAAAGTTACTTTGAGGGTCTAAGACTTGGAGGAAAAGCAGATCAACAAAAACTTTAGACATACAATAACATTAATGACAGCCAAATCTGACAAGTTGAGCAGGCCTAGTGCTCACAAGGCGTCTTGATGACTTCTAAGGGTTGTTCTTATAGAATCTGGCAGGACTTAACTCTCATCCAACAGTGATGTTTTGGAGGGGTGTGGGGGTGGTGGAGCATCATCAAGACTGGCTGATAAATCAGTCACTCATTGACTTGGGGTGGCTGCAAAGCTAGCGCTCTTTAGAAAGCCAATGAAAAATATGCTATTATTTTTTTTTTTATAACCAGACTCTTTAGGTCTAGACTCTTGACACACTAAATTACCAAAAATGTATCACTTTAGACCAGTGGTGTCCAAAGTCACGCCTCAAGGGCCAGTATCCTATTTGTGGTAGATGTCACCGTGGGTCAACACACCTAAATCAAATGACTGGTTCATTACCAGGTCTCTGGAGAACTTAAAAACACGTTGAGGAGGTAATTTAACCATTCAAATCAGTGGTGTGGGAACAAAGACACCTTAAACATGCAGGACACTGGCCCTTAAGGACTCGAGTCCTGACTTGGACTGTTTTCACATTCATAAGTTTCTGAAGCGAGTTATCACTCAATCGAATTAAGGGAGCTGGACGTTCAAAGTTTGACACATTGACAATCAATATTTAGAATTACAAGAGGCGGCTCAAAGTTCATGCTGAAAATGTGCAAGGCCAAGGTCTTTTAGCTGATTATGTACAACAGGTCTCTAGCATGAGTTTCTTACTTATTTATTATATATCCCATAACTTTTTGTATAAGTATAGTACAAGTCTGTTAATAACACTTTAAATGCACAGTAGGTGTATATATATGTTTAATGATGATGATTAAAATGGTCCTTCTGGACTTCACCTGCTCAGTCATGCTATGAATCAGGAATGTTTTATTGGTTTAAGTTGGTGTTTTGTGTGCTTTTAAGTGGACTTATGCTATGAGTTTTGTGTCTTATTCATAGACAGTATGCATGTATGCTCAGTTTAACATGCCGAGGGACAAGCAGATGGATGTCAGCCTTGGGCCAAAATCTGGCATACTTGTGAACACTATGAATGCGCTGTTTCTGTTTTAAATGTACAAAGCTGAATGTAAAAAACACGTCCAACAGGTATATTCTGAGGTGTTTGTGTACCCCACAACACATTGTCTCTGAAAACAATGTTTCTGTTTTGCATCAAATTAAACTTTTACTGCTCTTTATGACAAATAAAGTCAAGCTAAAGATAACCATGTAGCAATAAAATGATCATGACAAATGTTTAGCATGTAGAAATGTCAAATGCAAAGTTTACAATGCGTGTTTGATTAAGAAAGCAAGGCCATCGAGTCCATTACATAAATCTGACTTTAAGACAGTTGTTTTTATCTGTAAATTAAAAACTATATCAATTTCAAGTGATGATTCAAGATTACTGTAGTCATTAAAGATCAGTTTCTGGTTAGCAATATATTTGTGTATTACATTTATTATGGAAACCTACCTGTGAGGCATCAACCAGGTCCCCCCAAACATTGTAAATTACATAGAAAAGTGAGGTAAAAAAAGGAAAAATATTACCTACTGCTATACCAACACAAGCGATTATCATTTTTAAGTGGAAAGGCACATCTAATATTAGAAACAGAAAGCACTTTATGGCGTATTACTTAGAAAAACACATTCTAATGTGATTTCTGTGCTGCTGTAATAAAATCACCGCATTGTAACGATTCAGTGCCAGCCACTACGGCAGCAGAGGAATGTCCGCTGAGGGCAGATGACCTTCACCGTGCCTTTGGTTACAAACAAAACTAAATCAAAGCCGCTTCTTGTTTAGCGCAGCCCCTCCACAGTTTGCTCCTGGTGAATTATTTATACGTGGCATGAAATGACCTCTGGCACCTTTGAACCAGCAGAGATCGGGCAAGGACGAAAGAGACCGAGTGACAGGTAGGAGGTAGGCAGACAGAAGGTTGCAGGGGAAAACAAATAGTTTCAATGTTTTTGCACATGCTGTCGAGCAGAACTACAGCTGGCCCGAGAGGAAATAGGAAGAAAGATGTAGACAAACTGATAGCTCAGCTTTCACCAGGAGCCTGCAGGGGTTCAGATGTTTGAGGTATTTCCTAACTTGCTAGCGCAGCAGATGGTGCTTTCTGAATTTATGTATATTTGTGTCTTTTTGGAGATTTGTACGGCATAGAAAAGGTGAAAGGACTCATGTGCCTTTATCTTATTCTAGCAGCACTCTTCAAATGTTGTTAATTTATTTTTAAATTCCCAGTTACCTGTTGAGTTTATATTTTTCAAAGTTTTATTTCTTAGGATAAAAAGGAAGATGGATAATTAAAACAGGCTGGAGGCCTTTGTTGGATACCATCCTTACTGGCTGTCCACGGTTGCTCTCTTACTAGTAAGTTGCTGGGGATTGGTTATGGATTGGAGCGGCAACATTTACCACAAATAAATATATGTTATAAAAGGTTGGCAGGATGCAGTCATCACATAATTCTATTGCTTGCAAACCCTTTAAAAAGTCTGCTTGACAGAGTAAGCTTGATAACTTAATACCAGGAATGACAGGAAGTTAAACTATGAGAAGTATGAAAAACAGAAGCGATCAGTGCAAGGCAACATTGTTACGAGCAAGAATAGACCGCATTCTTCTTTAATCCCAGTAAACAACTGGTGTCTCTCACACACACACACACACACACACACACACACACACACACACACACACACACACACACACACACACACACACACACACACACACACACGCACGCACGCACACACACACACACACACACACACACACACACACACACACACACACACACACACACACACACACACACACACACACACACACACACACACACACACACACATTGATCATGCACCAGACTGTAACATATACCAAATATATCTCTTTGCCAGATAGATGTTAAAACTTCTGATCTGAGGAGATAACTGGAAATAACAGCTCAAAACATTTGCCAGATACAGTCTAGCCAATAAAGATAAGTGGAGAGCATACACCGGACAAGCAAAGCCCCCCCCCCCTCCCTCCCCCCTCTTATGCTCCTCTACATGTTTATGAAATGTTGCACAGCTTACTTCACACAGCTTTTTACCATGGTGGCTGAGAAGTGTCCAGGCTGAGGAAGATTTCAGAGAGACACGGAAAAAACATGCCAGAAGACCGGCAGTCTTAAAGTATGGCTTAAAAACTTTTTATTGAAAATAGTAAGTAAGTAAGATCATCTTTATTGTCATTGAAACATACATTACAGGATGTCCTCATTTATCAGCACACGATTTTGCACATTTTTACTATGGCTGTTGAAAGTCTTGGTGCTAATTTAATTTAGTACTGCCAACATCAATTTAACTGTGAAAGACGCTGAAGTACTGTGACCGATCATCCTTCACACAGGCAACAAAGAAGAAAGGAAAAATAGAAAACAGATAGAAATCCATTCAATATAGTGACACGCAGTAGAGGTTCGTGCATGAATGGCTCCCTGGGTGAGTTCGTCCTTCTACCCCTATACTCTTCCCTCCATCTCATATGCAACACCCCAAGCATACTTAGCAGATTTCTTTCTATTTGATAATTTGGTTAATTCACTAAAAATCTAAATTACTTTAACACAACACATTTTTATCAATCTCTGCTCTGTGCAGAAGAATCCTGATGAAGTTTGACTCGTCCATGTATTTTAAACTTTAGAGATGATAAAATGCTGCTTTCATCTTTATTAGCCAGCTTCCATTTAAAGCAGTAGACATGCAAATAGGCAGTGGGAATTATTTACTAGCAAAATGTTTTGGAATGATCTTATGGCACCCACTAGACCAGGCCGCCCTGGGTGGCGTGCCATACGGTCCATAGCTAAAAGTGCAGCTGGTGACAAATTAAAGGAAGAAAATGTAGAGTTAAACAGAACTTTCACTGTT
Source organism: Fundulus heteroclitus (assembly GCF_011125445.2). Taxonomy (NCBI): domain Eukaryota; kingdom Metazoa; phylum Chordata; class Actinopteri; order Cyprinodontiformes; family Fundulidae; genus Fundulus; species Fundulus heteroclitus. The sequence goes on along the minus strand of NC_046364.1, from coordinate 15,735,843 downwards.
TGTCGGTGTAAATTTGACCAGCATTAGAATGAAAAATAACACTGAAGAGATTTTTCCGCACATGGTTTATAATGATTGTTAGCATGTTCAGGTAGTTTATGTACCCATTTATCTTGCTGAATGTTTCTAATTTCCAAATGTTTACTGTGTGCACTTGTAATTCGAGGTAAGCTATTGTCTATACACCACAAATAAACACAAACACACCCCAGCCTGAATTATGCACAACAAACTGGTATCTTTTTTGCCTTCGCAGTGCTTAGTGTGGTAAATAGTCATGTTTGTTTGACCTCAAATAGTGCATTTACTTGCTGATGGTGCAGACGCTTACCTTTGTACACAACAGTGTTCAGTACAAGATATTGGAAACAAAGGAAACGTGACCATGGCGAGATCCTTTTGTATTAGGATAAAGAACAGATATTCAAAAGGAATCCACCCCCCTTCATGTCACCTAACCCCTGCATGCTAATTTTAATCCTTTCTTAACTTTCTCATAGATTTATGTATACTTGTGGAGATATAACACCCAGTGCCCTGTGTATGCACCCCATAATGCCCCAGGCCTAATGCTTTGCCATATGTCCACCATGAAGGATCTGGCAGCTCCGCTCTGCTTTGTTCTGAGCACATATACACATTTATGCCTCCTTCAACATGTGAAGGAGGCACACCACGCAGAATTACTTAACCACAATTACAAAGCACCCAAAGTATTTTTTTGAAAAGAAGGGGAAGACACTGTTTTATATAAACAACTGGTTTACGTTTGGATTTAAAATAATCTAATGATCTAAAGCCAATATTGCAGTTCAAAGTGTCACAGACGCTCCGGCAACAACAGGTCACTGATTAACTTCTGTCCAGCAGGTTGGAAAGTTTGCGCAGTACCAAGCAGTTACAAACAATTCGAAACTGAACAGGATCGTGAATACCAGAAGTTTATTGCCCATCGCATCCCATTAAACGACAGCTGACTTAGTGTCTCGATGTTATTTATGTTTGTGTGTTAAAATAAATGAACAAAACGACAATTACACGGTAAATGCTCACCCACCTTTGTGCTAGTGTTGTTGAAAGGTAAAAACAAAAACACATGCCGGCTACCATTATGTACAATAAAATGTTCTCTCTGATAGACTTGCTTAGTGTGGTAATTATTCATATTTCTCGCCAGAAATCTTAAAAATAGATGTAAAGGTTCATAAGCATGTTTACTGTCAGGTTTTCGTCTGATGATAAGTCAGTTTCTAAAGTGACTTCCTCCCTTCCTTCTCTGCTGCTTTCTGGTTATGGTGATGCGTCATATCATGCTTTTCCAAGTTTCATTACAAATATCACGTCTTTTATTATATATGAATATACTATATTCTTTGTTTAACTGTTGAACAGGAATTTCCAGCAAACCAATGTAGAAGATTCTTGTATGTTTCGTGACTGCTTCCTTCTACTTTTTTTCATCTTAGCTGTAGAGCTTATTAGCGGCTCTCTGCCAAGTGGTTACTTTTTTATGACCTCCAGAGCTAGAGAAAAATCCATTTTCCTAATGTACTTATGGGACACTGAATAATCCACAGACAGGAATCAAATTACATAAGTCAAGGGGTATACCAGGAAATATAGCAACCGAGACCTGCAGCTGTTTATTTTAGGGTGAACAGCTATTTTATGGGATCAGTTTTATGTTTTTATTGTATTCAGTTTAAATAAAAACAACAAAAGTCTGTTTTTTTTTCCCCACGTGAACACACAAATCATTATGCTAAATGGAGGAAAACCCTTTGGTTTCTTTTTTTTTTAACCAATAAGTGAAACAAATAAGTAATGTGCAAGTTCTGTTTGCTGATGAATATAGAGATTGCTTTTGATTTACTGTATGCTGGTGGACAGCACGACCAGTGGTTAAAACAGTAATAACTGGAGGAGTGACTCAGCACGGGCCCCTGGGGAAAGGACCTATGGCCCCCTCTGCTTTCCTTTGCTGATGGAAAAGTGTCCAGTAAAGTAGGTCAGTGGGGGCCGTCACTTCAAACTACTACTGACACCCAGAAGAAAGGAAGAACCAGCTTCCTTACTACTATTTAGTGGGGCAGCCAACTCAGCTGACGCTAAAAGGGAGGGAGGGGAGCTGCTCGGCATGTGTTCGAGTCGGTGTGTGTCCATCCAAGCAAATAACTCAATAAGTGACCTAGCAGAATATTTTCCAATACGTTTCTTAAAAAAAAAAAAGACAAAGGAACAATAACTAATCCGTCCTGTGCTGCCTTTCTGTCGAGGCACTGGTGGTTTACTTTACTTTGAGTTGGCTGCATTGCTTCCGTGAACACTGCTGTTTAAGGAGGAAGATAATATCATGTGTGTCCATGTGAAAAATATGTAGGCTTCCATTAAAAAAAACTCTGCTTGTTTAAGACAATGCAATATGAGACAATAGCAAATCATATTTTTACCTGTTCATATAATCATATAACGGAAAAATATGTTATGTTCTGCTGGATCTAAAAAGTGTCTTTAAAGTTTGGTAAGCATGATGTTTTCTCTAAGGCTTTCTTGTCAAAGAGTATGTGGGTTATAGTGTCAGAATAAGTATACAAACTGAATAATTCTTATTGAAAAAATTAGCAGTAGCCTAATTGTTTCAAAGTTAACAATTACTGTAAATCAAAATATGACATCGAAATAGATGTGATCTTTTTATCACATTATTTCTACGAGTCACAAGAGGAATCAATTCTGGCAAAAGTTGGCTAACTCCGCCATCAGGCAGCTTTGAATGTGTCACTGCAAAATATTTAAACACAGTAGTGTTTGAGTCAAAATTTAGCCAAGAGGTTATCACAAGTGATTGTTTAAAGTCATGGAGTTCAAGAAGTTGTCTGGACTCTGTCACTCAGGAAATGTGTTTTTACACATCAGGGTCTAGGCTTTGTTCAACATTTTTCCCCTTTTGCAAAATGCTATGTCGTGGTTTTCTGATGTGGGGGTGGGGAGGCTTAAACGATGTGCATTTGTCTGGATTAGATAACAGTCTTACAGCTGCAGACATCTTCCCTTGTCCTCTGCCAAGCTTTAGACTCCCAACATGGCAGCAAAACTCCCCAGTTGAATGTTATTGCAGCCACGCACCCCCTGCTGTCTAATGCGAGGATTAGACAGCACATATTTGTTTCTAACCCCTCTTGAGGTTACCCCTTCCTTTCCCTCTCTCCGTCTCTCCCTCGGTGTCTCTCCTCCTTCTCCTCACCTCCTCCGAGCCACACGGACTGCTGCGTTTATGGGTCTCTTATAGCTTTCCACTGCGGGCTGAGCCTCCGCTAGCCTGCTTACACATGCAAAGGTACAAACATTCAAGTGCAGCACAAAAACAGCCCCTAAGCACCTCCATGCCATGCCGGGCCATAAACCCGTGTCTGCACACAAACCTGAGACGTGGCGCATGTTTGAGTGTTTTGCTGTTAAACAACGAAGCTTAAGGAGGTGTCTCTGCTACTGTGTGCAGAGGGTGGTATTGTGTGGTTAAACTGAGTAAAATCATGTTTGTGCTCTCTGAATTTTGTCAAAAAGAAACAAAAACAGGGTGATTCATGGCTGCCAGTATAATTTCAGGCCACAATGTGAACAATGCTGTGATCTGACACGATGTATAAAGCCTGATTTATCTAGGTCCAATATGTGTGTGCGTGTTTGTTCATGCAAACACGTGGAAGAATTTCAACATGGTCTTATTGTTAGTTTCTGGCATCTTAATATCATGAATGGACAACATTACAGAACAGTAATCAACAAATATCGAGGAGAGGTCTTTGCACCTCTGCGCACTTTCTGACAGCAGACTCAGGGGCCCCGTTCGGTGCCTGAATGTGTCTCTGAGGTTAACCATGGTCGGCTCTCCAGCCAGGACAGCGAGAGGCCATGTCACTTATGTGAGGAATTCACCCCGACCATTTTCTGTTCATAAACACTCCCCTGTGGAGTGTGTTTCTCCCCTCTGGTTCTGCCTTTTCCGCTAACACACCACCCTGTAAATCTGCATGCTGTGCAGCCAGTTTGCTTTAGAAACAGCTGAGACCAATAGCCAAACAAGGAAGCGCGAAACTAAAACAAAATCTGTCACGTAAGATTTACTCTGTTAACAAATTCTGCCGAGGCTTTTCATACGCCGCAAATGTTCTGCATCGTTTCCTTTTGTTTATAAAGGATTTTACAGCGTATCAAATTATACGTTTTTATGCAGATGATAATGTTCAGTATTCCTACAATATATGGGAAATTGCATAAATAGTTTTAAAAACCTAATTAGCAAGCCCACTTTGATGTATGGGGACATGACTTTTTTTCCCCCTTAGCTTCGACCAACACTGTAACAGTGAAGCCAAGAACAGTCTGTTCTTGGTTTCTTTGCCTGCTTGTTTTTCCATCAGAAATATGCCAAAACATTGTCAGTTTTTTGGGTAGAGGAGGATCTGAATTTTCATTAACCTAGTAGTATCTTGTTGTATCTCCTTATCTCAAATCAGCAACCTCCTGCTTACAGTGTTGATTCTGGTTTTAGCTCAGAGATGTTCCATAAATCCACATTACACAGATACACAGGCTGTGAGAAAAGCAGGTGTAAACTATTCTCCCCGTTATCCTCATTTTAACTATTAAGTTGTAAGGGGCAAATAGATGAAATGACGCTGAGCTGGATAAGCAGAAAAAAGTAGTTTTGTGGTTGTTCTTTGCTGTAATAAAATATTCAGCTTGTGTCTGAAGTAATGCTGAAAAACGAGTCCATGAATTTGTTATTTCAAGGCTGGACTATTGTCATTTTTTAATACCAAGAAGTCCACAAAATGCAATTAAAAGCCTTCAGCTGATCCAAAACGCAGCAGGAAAGGTTCTGATGAAAATTAGAACTAGAGATCATATTTCTCCTATTTCTATTTCCCTTCATACGCTCCCTGTTAAATCTGTCAGGATCCCCAGGGGTTTGATTACTTCCTGTAGCTCCCTAGGGATCCTGCAGTTTATACACTTTTGTTTGTCTTTAGATCCTCGTTTCTGTCATTACTTACATTTTCTGATCAGTATTTATGTTAGCAGTGTATTTTGAAGCCGTTAGATTCAGTTCCTATTTTGGTCAGCGCATGTCCATCATGGTTTCAGTAGTTCTGTTAGATCTTTATTTTCCGCCTGCTTTGTCTTAGTTTAGTCAGGTTTTTCCCTCGTGTCTGGGCATTCTCATGCTCCCTGTTAGATTGTGTTATCCTCCAGCCCCTGCCAGTTCATGGTCCTCCTTCTCCTGCAGCCTTATTGCTTTTACTCAGTTCACCTGTGTTCTTTTACTCCACCTGCTGTTCCTGCTGGCTTCTCCCCTATAATTTCAGCCAGTTCTGTCACAATCATTGTAAAGTCCTTTGTAATGCTACCTGGTTCTGGTTATCTTTTGTTCTGCTCTTGGTTCCTGTTTCCCTGCCTGCCTGTAAGCCTCATTTTTCATTATTAAACTTAAACTCTTCACTACAATATGCCTCTTCTGAGTGCTTCCACACCTTGGTCCACAAACCAAAACACAACTTCTGCCAAAATCAAGAATAGAATTTAAAATTCTCCTTCTCACATATAAAGCCCTTAATAATCAAGCTCCATCATATATCAGAGCTCTGATTACCCCGTATGTTCCTAACAGAGCACTTCGCTCTCAGACTGCAGGTCTGCTGGTGGTTCCTAGAGTCTCTAAAAGTAGAATGGGAGGCAGATCCTTTAGCTATCAGGCTCCTCTCCTGTGGAACCAACTCCCAGTTTTGGTCAGTGAGGCAGACACCCTATCTACTTTTAAGACTAATCTTAAAACTTTCCTTTTTGACAAAGCTTATAGTTAGAGTGGCTTATGTTATCATGAGCTATCTCTGTAGTTATGCTGCTATAGACTTAGGCTACTGGAGGACATAATGATCACTTTCCCTCACTCTGCTGTATTCTCCTACTACTCTCTAATTGTGTAATATTTGTTACTATTCCAACTTTCAACTTTATGTTGTCTCTTTTTTCATAGTAACTACACGTGGCCTGATATTCTGTTCAGCTGGGACACTGACATGGAGGGGGGCATTGGCTACTGCTAACTCATGTTCTCCTATAGATGACGGCTTGGCTCCATCTTTCAGTGGCTAACTCTGTCTCTCTCCTAGATATAGCTGTTGGCTGAGCTTTTACTGTGACTAACTGTATGTGCTCTTTGTTATCCTATAGACTTGAAAATGGGTTCAGAGCTCATCGGCATAGCCTCTTTTCACTCCTAGATGAAGCCACTAAAGGTGCTAGTACTACTATTGTATATTTAAAACTCCTAATTTAAAACGCCTTCTCTAAAATAGAAAGCATTCCTGGATCTATGCTTCTGCTTTGTTTTTGTGTCTCTTCTCTAACCCCAGTCGGTCGTGGCAGATGGCCATTCACTCTGAGACTGGTTCCGCTTGAGTTTTCTTCCTGTTAAAGGGGAGTTTTTCTTTCTACTGTCACTACGAGCATGTTCGGTATAAGGGATTGCTGCAAAAAGTCAACGACAAAATGCAAGCGACTGTCCAACGTCGCTGCACGCTCTTTCAGGAGTTTTGAATGCTTCAAGGCAGTAGTGAGTCGATGCAATCTGCTCGGTTTCCTTAGATAGGAAACTTTTTAACCATTTTGTCTGTGTGACTCAACTGAACTGACTTTGTAAAGTGCCTTGGGATGATGCATTGAGAATTGAATTATTCTCTGACAGGTTAAAAGCTATGGCATTTACTAAATTACTTACAGTAACTTCAGTCATTGTTATCATTCAACTAATAAACAATGGCATGTACTATCAATTCCCATTTGATTCCAATTAGATCTGAGTCATAAGGGACAGAGTTTAGGATAATGCGGTAAAAGTCATCGTTGTGATTGCTTCATTGGTCAAAACATTACTGATTTGTAAAAAACAAACAAAAACAAAAAAAACTTCAGGATTCATAGGAAACAAATATTCCAAAATAAGGGACAGTGTCTTTAAATGTGACAGAACATAATCTGCATCTGATAAAGGACATATGTGGCCACAGAGTAAAACTGTGTTTTTCTTCAGAGTGAAATTCCAGCGGCCGTGCTTCCGTCTGATCCCAGCGACAAGAAGAATGTTGGAAAGCGATGACAGAGATAAGAATGGTACCTGGAGAATGTGACCCGGAGCACGTATGTGTGCGCCTTTGATGTAAATGATATGTAAGAAATCAGCAAACATTGTTCCACACGAAACTGTACAACAGACCCCCCTGCCTGAGGAGGTCAGACATGACAAAAGGGGAAGCTAAATCTAAATAAATGCAGGGTTAATCTGCTTGCTCTTGACTGGGAACCCTGTCTTGTTTTGATTCTGTGAAGATCCTTTAAGTTCTGTGTTGCAGTGATCTGGCTGTCTGTGTGTGTTGTTTACCTCCCGTGAGTCCCCCTACACCCGTGTGTGAGTCTGCATTTTTAGAAGGGTAATGCAACACGCAGGTCTCGCCAGGCTAATGGACTCTTTGACTAAATTTTTGCTCTTGGTCAGGTGTTTACATGCCATTACAGCAGAGCTACTATTGCTTTATTTTTTACTTTGTGAGCCGGCCAGTGTATGTATGAATGTTTGGCATCATGGCTGCATTCTATCATGCACACACTGCCATCTGAAAACAATCGGTTATTTATGATCCATGTCACACTAAACAGCTTGTATTGTATTGTTATTCCGTTGTTTTTCATCCCAGCTTGATCTAACTCACTAACAATTTTCAATAAATTTGGAGATTTGGAACGCAATGAGCTGAAAGTTCTGGGTTTAATTTAACAGTTTGCGTTTTCCAGTTTTTTCGCATCACCAGCTCTCCCCGAGGAGATTTTTGGCAACACTTTCATGTTTTATGGTCTCATTCTATTAGAAACTGCAGATTTATGGCAGGATTACACCTTCTACATAGATTGAGGCAGATCATAGCTTTTAACTCCTAATGTCTGTATAAGGCTATATTCACAACTACCCTCTATGTATATGTGTGTATAAGTAGTACTGAAGCTGTTGCATGTGTTAAATAAATTCATTAATTAGACGTGAACAAACAAGGAACAAACTAAACACTAAAACTTAATGGTATTTGTCATTTCCCCTATGTTTAGGTTTGCATATAATTTAACAAGCATTAATGATCATTCATTTTTGGCTACTTCTGTTGTTTGCAAGTAAAAACATGTCAGCAATTTATTTTACTTGACATGTTTGTCCAAATACCAGAATAAAATAAGAATTTGACCCAACCAAACACTTTGTTGTTGCTCAATTACTGAAATTTCGTGCAATTTTGTACAGCCATTTCTTCCTCGGTTTAGTGGAAACTGGAATGTTGTGGCTTTGGTTTCAGACAATGGTTCATTTTTACAGATCCAGATGCAGTTATGGTCATACTCTATTGCAAGAAAACAAGCAGTTCCATACTGCCTATTCTTCTAAATCCTGCAGCTATGGTGATAAAAAAAAGTTACATACTTCTTTATTTTAAAGAACAGGGTTTCTGTCATTTAGTTCTACATTCAGAAGTGATCAAGCTGTCTCTGCGTCACTCTTTACAGTCGCTGTAGTTTAGAGGAAATGTGAATTTTAAATCTTCTTTAGAGGATTTTTACTCACACCTCACCCTTGTTTGAAAAAAAAAGCAATAAAGTAAAAATAGAAAACACCTTTGGCATCTGGAGCATGTTGGTATAGCAACTCAAAAACATGTTCAGCTGTTTTTTTTCCCTCTCTCTCTCACCCTACCAGGTCATCTCACTCCATCCCTGGCTTTACATTTTAAATTTTGGGCATCTGTAGCACTATCATCTGTGAATTTTACTGTCAGGAGCAGTGTTTTTCTACCGTTATCCATCTATGTTTGACGACATAAACCAGCTTTCCAACTAATATGCGCTGCATTTACTTGCATACGGACAACTAATGTTTCATGCATGCTAATGTTGCATACGGATTTACTAATGTAAATCATTAAAACACTAATTCAGATGCCCTATAGGTTTACATTCCACTGTGCAAGTAATTTCATTAATTTCTTAATATGCTGTTTTTCAGTAGTTACTTGAAATCACTTTAAAGTCCTAGCCGTAGCCCCAGTGTCCCTGAGCAGGGTCATTAGTTTGTTGGCAAAAATAAAGTATACTTTCACACACCTGTTGTGCTGGGATAATTTGTATCCCCTAAACCAGCATTTTGAAAATGTATGAATTCCAGCACAACTTTTCCTTCTGATGTATAGGTGCAATACTTTTTTAGAAGAACAGGTGTTCCACCTTACACTATGTTAAAAGTATCTTGTTTTTGTGGCAGGAATGAAGAGGCCCCTCAGCAGACCCTGAGGGCTTTAAAGTATGCCGGCCTCCTGCCGTCTCCCTGTAAAAACACAGGGAATACTCTGCTTTATTCGGTTTTAATCCAGCCTGGTTTTAATTCAAAATGGGCCTCTTTGGATCTTGGCCAGGTAAATAGTTCCCACTGAGAAGACTCCTCGCTCTAGCTCTCGTTCTCTCTCTTCCCCTCAGCCGTTCTGACCAGTCTCACTCCGTAAAATGCAATCTTCTGTGCAGCTACAGCGTGTGACAAGAAGACATACAACCTCGTCCTTGAGAAATATGACCATCAATCTGCCACCTTTACTCTGCACTTTCTTCCATTTACCTATGCCAACTCATCCAACCCCCCCTGCTTTCTCCCTCTTATTGCCAGGAGCTTCCAGCAAGAGTCATATTGGAATTGTGGCTCCTGTGCATGTGATATTTGATTTACTGATTCGTTTTACCATTAATGGCCTTCCTCTCCTTCCAGCTGCCCGTGAACACATCTATTCTTGGGCATTTGCTGTGGCCAAAGTCAAAGTATCCCATGCACTAAGTGAAAACTGAGGTCTTCATAAATCATGTGCCATTTCGAATTTATTTACAACTTAGCATATGGCAATTTGCCCACTTCTTTAAAAAAAGGTTGCTTGATTATGAAAAAAAAAAAAAACATGTGGGCTGTATTTGAAATTGTAATAAACACAATTGTGTCTGGAGACACATAGCATTTTTTTATTCACTTTAAGACAAAAGTAAAATACATGTTTGCAAAGTATAATGAACCAAAAATAATTAAAAACTTTTTTTTTGTTCATTATGAAAACAGTTTAGAGGCAAAGTCAAAACCGGAGCACCAGCTTGAGTCCCTTTAAGACAAAAAGAATTTCAAAAAGTTATGTTTAGAGAAGCACCCGGCTCTGCGGCGTTGCATGCCTTTTCAAAACATAAAAAAAAAAAGATGAGCTACACTGCTCATCTGCTGGGAAACTCTACATCCCATCATTCACATGCAATAGATGTTACTGTGTGTGCTGACATCTGTGGCCCAATTTCTAGAGACAATTTTGACTTTTTTACAAAACAGCTGCCATTTCCTACATGGCAGGAGTTTTCTTTTGAAAATCTAAGATCTGGAGCAAGATTCCTTATTTCGAGCATAATTTTTTTTTTAAGTACGAGAGCATAGTTTAAAGTGAAAGCAATTCCCGATTTCAGAGTGAAAATAAGAAATCCTATGTGATTATGTTTTAAAAAAACAAAAAACAAAAAAAAAAAAAAAACAATACTTTGGCAGTAGGGGATTGACTAGCACAGTGGTAGGACCAAGAGAAACTGCTTGGGAAACGCTAAAAACGTCTCAAGGCCTTTGTGGGAAAGAAGGGCCCAAAGGATCTACTGACGGCATCCTGGCTTCAGACTCTGCTTGTATTTGCCTTTACTACTCCAACTGCAGTGTTAGTCATCATACTTGTTAGATGCATAGGAACTGTCAATGTTTGACTTTTTAAAATGTTTCAATTATCCAGGTGCAGATTATATTGTCCCTCCTGAATTCATGTGAGAATTAAATATGCTAATGATCAGCTGGAGCATATTTTTGTACACAGAATAGCACATTCTGTATATACATATATGGTCCTGAAGAAAATCTCTAATGGGGGCAAACATAACTGAATTCATAAGAATCCTTAAGTCAACGGATAATTACGAGTAAATACCAAGAGACCATGAACCTTCTGGTCACTGAAAAATGACCAATGCTTAGACACTTTTCCTATTATTTTATCATAACTTTTATTTTACAACCTTTGCGTCATACAATTCACTAAACAAAATTTGCTAGTTACTGTGAAATAAACATTGCTGAATAAATTATAGCACTTTACAACTTGCAATGTACAGAACTCAAAATATTTAGGAAAACAACTCAGACCTCCTTTTCAGACACAAAACTGCCGATATGTGATTTGTACCACTAGTTGACTGATTAATAAGGTTCGGTTGGTTAGCTATGTTAAAAATATGGTAATGAATCTGTTTTTGTAAATGGGTTAAAGATCAATGTAGCCAATGGTATTTCATTAAGAATCTCTTTAAGTGACTTGCTTTAAATTCAGAGACACATTCAGATGTATTTTAAATCTAATATAATTTTTTGCTGGAATTGTTACCTTTTTATGTACCTTCTGAAATTTTGTTACATAACTGATATTCACATTTTTATGACGTTGACACAAAAGAAAACAATGAAACAATTTTGTATTTATTTCTCTCCAGTGATGGGGAAAAACTCTTTTACACAGTGCTTGAACTTGTTTTTCAATGAGTACCTAGAAAGATACATATTTTTAAAATGACCAAACAGAAGAGCAGCAGAAGCATTGCATGTGAAAAAGGTCTCCTTTGGGCTGTTTCTTGCCGTGTTATCTCTTATCAACAACCAACTGTAAGTGTGGGTGTTGGGTCACAAGGAAGCACGCAAAAACCTCACAGGACTCTCAGTATAAAGCAAATACAGAACAACACTTTTTAGCCAATACTGAATTAAAATGGAAGGTTTGCACTTGGGAATTAAACTGTGACATGCTAAACATTTGAAATCTCACCCCCTCATTTTTTCCCCCAGGAAGAAACAACAGAATCAAAACTTAAATATTCATCGGATCCTGTGTTTAATAACCTTTGACATTTTGAATTAGAAGAAAGATTTATCTGAAAACTATACTAATGTAAAGTTAAGAAAAAAATATAAGTGTATGCAAAGTTTGACTTCAAACAAGTGAGAGATCCAGTTTTGGGCTGATGAACCTGGCACAGCTGCATTATAATCCTACATGAAGCAGATAGATCGACAGGGACGCAATAATCTTTTAGGGGCCAGAGGACAAAATCTTAGATTTAGGAAATTGCCAGAGTACATTTTGGCCTCCAGCTTGATCCCCTGCAGTCAGACGGAACAGCGGGTGTGGGTATTAGAAAATCTCCGACAGATAGGCATTTGAGGGGATGATGAGGTCCTCTGAGGCCATATTAACATTTAGTTAGATTTGACAAAAAAAATTTTTTTTGAAAAAAATGCAGCAAAAAACCCCAAAAAACTTTTCTCCTTCAGCTACATTGCAACTAACTTCTGAAGACGCTCATTCTGAAAGATCCCTGCCCTCTTCATCTCACAGCCTCTCCTTAAAAAAGCAAAAAAAACAAAAAAAACAACCCAAGCGCAATTTGAGTTAAGGATTTGCATGAGAAATTTCTGCCGTTGATAACTTCAGAATTTTATAGTTTCTGGTCAGGGCTGTAGAGCTTAGAAACCACATGTTGACCCCTAAGTGGTAAAAGAGCTCCCCCTAATGCCAAACAAAAGAATAACTATTTTATCTTAGATTAAATGTAATTTCATGTTTTATCTTTGTTTTTGAAGAAATTTTTTTAGTGTTTTAGAATTTCATTATCTTAGTTTAAGCATTTTCTGGTGATTGTTTGCTCGTTCCTTTGTTACAAACCTCCGTGGAGCACGCTAGGTACCATATGAAAAGAGCTCTACATATTGGGATAGTTGAGTGATGGATTTAGTGACGCTTATCACCGATGCAATCAACTGGATTATACATCCTTTGCAAAAATCCTTCGTAAAAACAAATGAAACATGTAATGATCACTTATCTTACTTAAAAGCAGCAGCTAAACTGAGGTCGACAGTATTGAAGAAAAAAAAAAAAAACACACTCGAGCATATTTTTGGAATCCTTTACAGCAAAACACAATGACAAACAGTCGGGACAAAAGTGCTGTAATGACTGTAATATATCGACAAAGGTGGAAAAAAAACAACCTTAACTAACGGACTGCCACTTTCAGGCTTGTATAAGGATCTCCTCAGGACAGAGGAGACCCTGGAGGGGGTGTTAGGAAAATCTTCATCAGGTGCTGAGTTTCTGCTCTTCTTCCCCACAAGAAGGATCGACACCATATTCCCGACAGGTCCGTCCTTTCTGCCGTTTTCTCAGACGTTTCCGCTAGCCCGCCGAGGATTGGCTACCGCCGGCATTCACAGCTCAAACGTGGCAGAGGTCTGTGACATGGCGTTATAAATGAAAGTGTTGTTGAAGGGCACAAACTGGTGGCTGATTATCTTGATTGCCTCTTGAGCTGCTGATCCTAAACAACATATTCACAGAAGAGGTCAAGGGGACACGATTCAAATCTTTGGCAGATTTTTATTCATGGGGACATGATGCAGAAAGGCTTGAGGGAAGACTTTACCTCCTAAGAACGCAGAAACTGTGTGAGGCTCTGCTGCGCCATACCGACAGCTGCAGGGGTTAAATTATGACTAATTAGACTCGGCTCTGTTAATCACTTTGAGCAAACAGTGAGGCGGTGATCAGCACTTACAACTCGTGGATGTAGTCATCTTTGATGTTGACGTTGAGGCTGTACTCCTGCAGCAGGCTGTTCACACACAGCTTTAGCTTGCTGATGTCCTCCTCCACCTGGTAGTTATACACTCCTTCAATTAAAAAACAAACCAAAAAAGAAAAAAAGAAAAAAGCAGAGACATTAAAAAGGCAAAAAAAAGAGCACGATAAATGATGAAATAGCTGATCTGTCCTGTCATGGGGGACAGTTTAAAAGATTTATTCAACATGTCCAAAATCATCCAGTTAACCATCTACGATAGGTAAAGATGAGAATTACCACGAATAAAAAAAACATGTCATATGAAATAAATTCCTGATTCTGGGTGGTTGTTGGACTTCAAATTGAGGAGATTAAGGTCTTATTAGTTTTTCACTAAAGAGCAAAAGATGAAAATAGTCGTACCCGGGTAGCGCGAATGCAGATGATAGAAGCGATCCACAGCACGGAGCATGAGGTAGAAGACGATCTCGCTGTCTGGACTGTCCATGCAGGAAGCTGAGACAACATTACAGCGTGAATTGCCTCGCCGCATAAACACACGTTCATCTTACCAGTGAGGCGAAAGGTTAAACAGATGTTACAAAGTCATATTCAATAAATTAGAATATAGGTTCCAATTAAACTCATCCTTCAGATTAAAAGGACATTTTGAAAATGACAGCCTTCAAGAAAGTATTAAACATACTTTCCATTAACCCCACGTTTCTGTATTAAACACTTATTTTTTATTGGTTTGAGGTAATTTTCCTCTCTTAAATGTCATGTTTTCATGATATGCAAAAAAACAAAAAAATGGATTAACAGAAATAAGGGCTTGAAAACATCCTAATTGACCTACATAATGCGTTAAGTTAATTGGGTTAACAAAACTGAGTGAAGTTTTGATAATTTGCTAATTTTCTGAATATGACTGTTAACTAAATACAATACATTTGTCTCAGACTTACTTATTTCATCTTTATTTACTGAATCCACGTGATATTCTTCAGCCAAAGACCGGCAACGCACAACACGCAAGAAGGCTGCATTTTTACCTAGGCACCAACACAAACGCCTCCAGTTAGATAGAAATCGACTGCCGATTAAACAGAATTGAACCACTCTTGACGGGCCTGGACGGATCCAAGCACAGCTAATTTCAGATATTCAGAAAGGTCTTACAAGAAAAAAAAAAGACATCAAATAAATTATAAGAGATTTAAAAAAACTCTCTTTAGAGATTTGTGGGACTCTTGATGTGTAAAGAATATCATTAATAGCTGGATCAAATAATGTTGCTGCATTAATAGGACTAGAGAAAAGGTGATTCATTTCAAATATTATAAATGTGTTTTCATAGTGCAGAAATTACACAACATAAATGCTGCCAAATACACAACAGCATATCATATAAAGACCACTGTGCTAGTTTTTGTGAGGTAAGATATGTGTGTTAAAACGTTGAATCAAAGTAAAACTGCTAAACAAGTTAATTAGGGAACTTACAGAACAGCTTGATGTCTTTTTCAGAAATGCTCTCCGCAGGCTGTAAAAGAAGAAGAAAAAGAAAAGATTTATGTTTCTTTTATCCTAACTGAACCAAATGTATTAAAATAAAATAAAAAAAACAAGACCCACATACATTTAAATTGTGTTTAAGTCTGTTTGGATGAAGCTATTTGAAGTGCTTGACATGGTAACACTATTTTGTTGTTGAGGTTTATTATCCTATATGAACTTTCTGGTGTGTCAACAGCATCAAATTGTGTAAACCTTCCACAGACACCCTGATGCTTGTACACTTGTTTTAATCCTTAAGGTTAAAGATAATAACCCTGCTCCGTATACCTTTCCGACAGACTGTAACAGACTTTCAACATGCTTAGAAACAGCTGCTGCATCCTGCATGGCCTTTTCCCTGTAACTGAAAATACATAAAAAAAGAGAGAGAAAAAAGTCCATCACTTTATCCCCAACAGAGACAAAACTTGATTCATTACTAGTTTTGCACAGCTTGAGTCCACATATTCCCCCCACTTACACGTTTTGGAGATTGATAAACTTCTGGGAGTCTGCTATCATGTCTGGGATGCTGCCTCGCACGGGAAGGCTGCCGTTGCCTTCGTTGTGAACAAACTCTCTCACGGCTCGCAGCATCACCCAGAAGGACGAGGTCTAAAAGAAAAATATTAACAAGAAAAACAAAAAAAAAAATCAACATTTCAGACATTTGTAATGTTAAAAAAAATATGTTATACTATAGAACTATAGACAAATTACAAAACCTGTGCTGTGATGTTGTTACACTGCTCACTACTGAAGAGATCTTCAACAGCATTTGGAATCTGCAGAAACATATATAAAAAAATAAAAGTAGATCCACTTGCAGATTTGAACCGAAACCAACGACAGCTCTAATACATAGAAGAATTAAGGATCTGACACCTTGGTTTGATTTAACGCAGTGTTGACATTCTTAATGGCTTCGTCAAAGTTTTCTTCATCCTCTGGAACACCGTTATCGTTTTTTAAGACCCCTACAATGTAAATAAATCAAGCATAAATCTCAGTCGGTTGATACATAGGCAACGACAATCCACAGGTCCACGGCTACCTTCCCGAATCATCTGTCTGAAGGTCTCCTTCTCCTTGTAATTTTTTGGTGGCTGGCCATCATGCTGCAACCAAACACCAGAGCACAAGTCATAAGATGCTATACTCTTACCAAAAAAGACCGCCCATCCTGAAAAAAGATAACAGAACTAAGTGTCATACCTCACTGAGCCATCTATCCAGGTATTTAGCAACAATGATAATCCACGGTGTGTGACTGTGATCCTGCAAATTACACAGAAAGAAGCGGGGAAAATGTTAGTTATCAAGAGGAAGAGGAATTAAAAAGGTTATAATGTGCAATCTAGGTTGAAATAAACACCTTCTTGTCCATGCTTGTGAGGTCATAGGAGTTTATGTGGTTCTTAAACTCATCAAAGGGTTGATCTAATCTGAGATCCTCCAATGCGTTGTCTGGATGAGATTCAATTACTAAAAGGAGAGACAACAAATTGATATTTTAAAAATGAAGAAACAGATTGACTACACACAATTGAATAGTAACGCAATTCAACACAGTCTTGTAGATTGCTAATGTGGAATAATTGAAACTTCTTAGATAAAAGAACCACCTACCTGTGTGCTCCTGCACCACTAGTCTCATGTAGCCAATGAGGCCATAGGTTTTACAAACTAGAAAAGGTACCGAGGCACTCCATAGAACCGAGCCGAGCCTCAGACACGTGCTGTCGAAGGATAAAAGAGAGAGAGAAGTCAGAGCCATCGGACAGGGAGAACTTAAATATCACTCATCCTCTTTGAAAACTAGTTGGATGAATAATATCTTGTACCTTTCTGGTAACTGGACACCAATGACTATTGTAAATCTGTGGAAAAACTCTGGATCGTTGTCCAGAAGCTTGTCAGGACTCTGTAGGGATGGGAAATACAAGCAAGACCTCAGTATCTAACAGAATTACAATAGGGATTAAGATATTTATTATTTATGAAAGGAATATTCTTATTTCTTTGATCATGCTTCAGTCATGCGAAATACTCTTCCAGTCCAATGCATGTCTGCAGCATTTTCACATTAACAATGAAAATAAGTTGTGCATTTGCCATTTTTTTAAGTTAACGGAAGTTGCCAAAATGAAAACAACTCAAACCTCCTCGACGAAGTTTCCCGACACGTCGCTGTTCAATTCTTGTAGCAGCTCTGTGGCAGCCTGAGCTCTATTCTGCAACATCAAAACAAAGTTCATTTTTTTCCCGCTCCATTTCTCATAACACTATGACATGACGGATAAGCATGGACGCATGCAGAGATTTAAAGAGACCGTGAGCAGAAATTAGGGGATGTGACAAAAATAGCTTAAAATCAAAACAAATTTTAGGTATGCTAACCTTTCCAATGCTATTGCTGCTGAGGAAAAAGCTGCAAGCCAAAATAAAGAAGGTCAGTTACTGAAACACATCTACAGATTTAGACATGGATAGGCTGTTACAAAAACAACTCTTACTTGTTTCCCACATCTTCCCCGGCGACTGTGTGTCCATCTACTATGGTGAAAGCTCCAATTCCTATAAAACATACCATTTCAGCCAATCAGACAACTGTTTTCATCCCCATTGGCAGCACCTATCATCAACACATCGTCTGGTTACCTGGAAGCACCAGGTTCTTCAGGATCTCTGTTCCTGTGGCCGTGGCATTGATGAGACACACATGTGCATTCTCCAGAGCTTCTTGTCCATGGTCACCCCACAGGCTGAGGGTAGAAGACACAAGTGAAGTCATACTAATCCATAACACCTTTCATTTCAAGCCGCTGCATCATGCAGAAAAAAAACACAACAGTCATAGCATCTCCTTTTCTTGTAATATTTATTTAAAATTAAATAACAATTTACAAGTTAGAAGCTTGGGCGGCTCGTGGCATAAAACCTGTGATTAAGACCAAAATCAGAAAAAGAAACATATCCAGTCAACCTCAAAGGCAACGATGCTGAGGAAACATCTAGAGCAAAGCAAGCTAATGCTAACACGAAACCACAGCTTCTCTCGCGACGCGCACTGTGACCTCGCGTAAAAAAAAAAAAATTCATTACATTTACTTAGAGAGTCCAGTTTCTCAGAGAATATCACGACGCTAATAAGCCTTACCGCAGTTGTCTGTCGTATTTTTGTTCCTTGGAGCCTTGAGTGGCTGCCATGATAGCTTTCCAATGGCTGGATGTATTTTTACTTCCGGCCCGGCACGTCAGATTCGACACGAATGTGGCGGCGCGAAGATCCGCAGGTGCACTTTCGACAGAAATCCCCATAGAAAAATACTGATAGAAAAAAAAAAACGTTCAGCTTGTACGTTTAGAGACATTCTTTCCCATTCTTGTTGTTCAACATCTCTTTATGGTGGCTATTTGTTCAAAATTCCCATGGCTGATTTGACCATATTCTGACTTTTTCCCCCTCCTTAGATTGTCTTTTGAATAACGCACCAACTGGCACCACTTCAAAAGCCTTCAGAGCCGTTCTCTGATGTTCTTTTAATGAAACAATATCAGATAGATTGGACAACACGGAAGAAATAGCAGCATCAATGCTAACGCTTGCTTCCTCGATGCGAGCCGCCATTGTTGTTGGAATCTCACGGTGGCTTCTCCACTACGTCACATCCATGAAACACCCGCCCTGCGTCCTGATTGGCCAGACCAAAAATTTGGTTGGGGAAATCACTTTAAATGAGCCGTGTCCCAGATGTATGTGAGTGGAGCTAGGCGGAGCGATACATGCAGCTGGCTGTTGTCAGGTTACCAACTGGCACCACTTTGTTAAAAGTTTTGATATAGAATTATCGTAGTTTTCTGAGTTTTATTAAGTGTTTTTTTTTTATTGAAAACCAACCAAGTATATCATACAAGGATTTCAACTAGATAGTATTTTGATTAAATTCATTAAATTTAATTAAATTTAATAAATGGAAAGCAATGGACAAATAAAATGTGGTCCACAAATATTAGGGTTCTCAACAAAAAAAGGTCTTAGTCAAGATTTGCACTTTAAGCATATGCTAACATGTACATATCGGGGCCACGTGGATAGGAAACAGACTGTACAATTTTATCCTATCATTGCATTTAGACTTTTGATGTAAGACACCTCTACATAAAATGTGACCCATATGGGTCCTGTATGCGATGAGCAATTTGAACTTGCTATCCTGACTTGTTCTGCTGATATGGATTTATACAATTATATAACCCAAGTGAACTCAGTGTGAACCCAGGTCCATTTAGAAACTATGACACCTGAGTAAATTGCGGATGATGCCCACTTAAATTGTGTTTTTAATGCCTAACGACTTGTTCTTCCACCTTTTTGTTAGTCTGAATTGATAAATGAAGTACATAAATTAAATCTGCTTTATGTTCCAGTGTTGACATCTGTAATACATCCCAAACAAAAGCAGCTTTCATTTCCTTACGAAACAACCACAAAGCCGGAATATTTCAATATTGGACTTCAAATTTACAACAAATCTGAACTTCTTTAAGAAAGTGGCTAAACATTGTTTAATTCACAGATAAATCACCATTCATCGCTTCTTTATTTGTGCTGTCTAAGCAAATATATTTCTAAAACAGATTTTTATTTTTTTTGGCTATTTTTAACCTTTTAATTTTCTCAAAGCCTTTCCAGGAAGAAGTCCTGCAAATCAGCTGTTTTTCATCTAATTTGTTTTACTACTTTTACTTTCAAATAACTGAAAGTGTCCAAAAAGAAAGAAGTGGCTTATGCTTTCAAGGTTCATTACATTTCCTCATGAAATTAGTAATATATATCTAAATGATCTCTGACGGCTCTATTTTGACACATGTCTGCCTGATGAAAAGGTTCCTGATTGAAATGTGTCGGTGGGCGTGAGGGGGGCGTGTCCCGCCGGAAGTAATTGTCCCTCCCCCTTAATAAACTTCATCAATAGCTGCACCAGCTGATCGCGGTGTCCGTCATTAAGTCTGTCTTCAGCCGCAAAGCAAGGACAATGACAGGAGACCACTGGGGATACGGCAAAGAGGACGGTAAAATGTTCACTGATCACACTCTCCATTCAATATTTGATGGCTTCAACGTGATGAGAAGCGCGGGGTTTGTTTGCTGCACACCGACGGGTCTTACTTTGTTTTCTCCCGGAGGATACATGTAAAGATGGCTGTTAATGCGGGATTAGCCCGGTGCTTTAAAGGCTGACTGCGGACTTTGTCCTGGACTTCCAAGAGAGAAAAACGACTGATAAAACAACGCTTTGTGATTTATTAAAGACAAATTATTCTGCTGTGCTGCTTTGTTCTGTGCACCAGTGCAAAGTTAAATTATTAGAATTTCTGGAGTAGATTGTCAGGTTTTACTTTGACTTTAATTCATCAAGCTCTTTTTGGTAATAATGCATGGGTTCTTCTTTTTTTTTTGCATAATTAGATTTATTTTATTTTATTTATTTATTTATTTATTTATTTATTTTTTTTGCATAATTTGATTTAAGAGTGCTTTGTTTTCAAAACATTGCTTTATTTCTCCTCTGTAATTTAAAGGTCCTTCAGCATGGCACAGACACTACCCAGTTGCCAAAGGGAGCCGCCAGTCTCCCATTGACATCATCCCTGATGAGGCCAGACGTGACAGCAGCCTGGGTCCTATTTTCCTGAAGTATGACCGGTGTACGTCTCTTAGCATTGCCAACAACGGACACTCTGTAGTTGTGGAGTTTGATGACTCAGATGACCGCTCAGGTGAGAATAACCTGTCTGATTTTTTTGATGCTTATAACGTCCCTGTTGATTAAGTCAGAGTTTTGGTACTGGACGTGTCATAATGTTTTACAGGGACAGTGTTCAAAGATTGCAAGCCTTGCAGCTTTCAATCGTGGGCACAGTTCAGAGATAATGGCCCTCCTGTTATCTGCTGAAGCAAACGTGCAGTGTAAATCTGTGTCGTAAGTCAAGGGACAAGAAGCTTTGGAAAGTGCAATGCTGATCATAATAAAAGGGCTGAAAATAAACCTCTGATTATGAGGCAGGGAAGTGTAGCCGACACTTTATGAAGATCCGTCTGTTGGACAAAAGATATGGTAACCAGTCGGAAATCTTCATGGTAATTATGACAATGCTTGTTTTTATGACTAGGTGGATGCGTGACGGCTACCCTGCAATCATCGTGATTGTTAAGCAAAAAATACAAGCGCAGATTTGCACCGAGAGTTTGCACAGTGCGTTTCCACCAAGCAAGCAAATATCTAGGGAAATAACACATTAAAGAAAAGACCTGCGAGGAAAAGCAAGAAGCCTTCTTAGTATTTTCCAATGTTGAAATAAGAAGTAGATGTCCTATAAACTCTTCAAATTGTTTGTAAGTTCCTTTGGAAAGTGAAATCTAATAAGGGAAAGTTACTTGTCTGGTTAAAGGGGGGAAATAAAGAAGTAATTCAGACAGGTTGCAGTATTCGATTTAGAACATTTCTATCCAGATCTAAGAATGGTTAGAATTAAAGTTTATACTTTTCATGTAGCACAATTCAGTATCTTTCTACAACACCAACTATTAACAGCATTATCCATGGTCAGCATAACAATAGCACACACTACCACTTGCAAAACGAATGAAATTGGTGCCAATAGGGAATATTTATTCAACTCTTTTTATTTCCATGGGTGAAAAATAATTCGAGAAGTTGAGCAAAAATTAGAACTACTAAATGGATTAAAACTATTGAAATTATCTGGGATCAAGTTTAGTTTAAGTTATTAGAACTTGAATTAAAAAAAATCTAACTTTTTTTTTGACTCCTGAGACTAAATTTTCTCTTTATATACATATCTGTAAATTTACATTAATCGGGCTCAAAACAGCTAACAGATCAGTTTCAAATTAGTTTTTTAATGAATTCTTTTTTCAGCCCTTTCTTTCTGAGGTACCATACATCATTCAGGGTGTTTGGTTCATTTTTGTTTTCTTCACTCAATGGCAAGTTTTAAAAAAAAGCTTTAATTCCTGTCTGTGTTGTCTTTGAAAAACTAACTGGAACAA
Organism: Fundulus heteroclitus; assembly: GCF_011125445.2. Classification (NCBI taxonomy): domain Eukaryota; kingdom Metazoa; phylum Chordata; class Actinopteri; order Cyprinodontiformes; family Fundulidae; genus Fundulus; species Fundulus heteroclitus. The sequence goes on along the minus strand of NC_046364.1, from coordinate 15,713,435 downwards.
TCATAATGTTCCTGTAAGTGCTAAGTAGAAGTGCTACATTTGTATTCATTAATTCAATGACGGCTTATCTAGTTTTCCATACATTTGGAGGCAGTTATCAGTCTTCATGTGACAAAGGCGTTGTAGTTTCATCTGATACTTTGTAATTTGCTTCATCGTTGTTGCTCATGGGATCTACGAAAGTCAAATCATAAACAAATTATTTTAAATTAGTTGTGATAAAGCTCATTTGTGTTTAAGTGATATAAACAAGAAAGGCTTGAGTGTGATGGAGCCTGACTTCATTAACACAGTCCTTCCTGGTTGTAGTCCCTGCAGCACAATGCACTTTTGTTTTTAATAGTTTTCCCACAAGGGCATGAGTCGACTTTTTTAGTTCTGTTTCTATATGAAGATGCCTCATGTGCAGAATATGGCTTCTTGGCATCAATAACCTCAATTTACACAATTACTGTACAGTGCAAATATAGCACAGTTGTAAATATGTTTAAGATGACTGCAAAGGAGTGCTTGGATAGGATAATATTTGGCACGCTATAATGCTGTAATGCATTCGCACTCTCCTTGCTGGTAATATTTGGTAACTTTTTCTTTTGCAATCAGATCTTTTATATAAAAGTTAGTGACAGAGATGCCCTAGCAAAAAAGTGTGGTGAAAATTAAGATTGCAAATTGGAAGTAAAATGTGAATTTAAGACTCACACATTTAACTACACATAGGTCGATATCAGTTTATTTCCTGACTATCTCTCTGTCTCAGGAAAAATGAGGAAAAACAACTTTGGTATTGTATTATCCATTGAGAATTGGCTTGTGTAACAATACTGGAATACCTCTGTAAGTTCACAAAAGTGAAGTAAATTGTGATGGGAAAATCTGATATTAGTCCCCAACCAACTGTGGTCGAAAATGATTGTTGTCATAGTTATGACTTTTTGATATGTCTCACACAGGGCCAATGTTAAAAAATGATGTACTCGGACTAAATCAAGCTCATCTTTCATGATGTTTGTGTGACAATGTTCATGCAAACCACAAAAAAAGTAAAATGAGTGGGTTAAGCTCATTCTCTATAGTCATTTCTATTTCTATATTATACTGAATATTTCTGCCAGAGAAAATGCAGAGCTTTCAGGATCAACATCATGACATTGTGCTTATCAAGTTTATCTTCTAAACTTGTTTCTTATTGCTCTGATGCATGCAATCACTGGTCAGGGAGGAACTGTCTCAGCTCCTTTCTTGGCATTTAATAAAAAAAAAATAAATAAAAAATATTTCAAGTCCGACAGGTGCTTACTGCATTGACTCATCCTGTCATGTCTCTGAGGCAAGGAGCCAAGCTGTTTTTAGTGATACTGCTCTCATAGTACCCGATGCCTGGGAGGTGTTTCTGCAACACTTCCTGAAAAGTGGGAGTGTGAAGGTACAGTAGGTGCATGTGTGACTTCCAGTTTATTTTTCTCGTTTCCCTCTTACTGCCTGCAGTGATTCAAGGAGGCCCTCTCGACAATCCTTATAGACTGAAACAGTTTCACTTCCACTGGGGCGGAAAAGGATGTGAAGGGTCTGAGCACACTGTAGCAGGGGTCGGCTATGCATCAGAGGTCAGTGTTTTGATTAAAATACTTTGGGTTTTCAGGGGCTGATGACTGAACAGTGGCTGACGTGCAATGTCAGTTTACTTGGATGGTTTTCAAGGTGGCAGAAATACAGAAAAAAACGGATGTTTTTTGGGTACAATAATTTAGTTCTGATAATATCCTGTTAATGTGTGCCCGTTCTATCATGACTCAGCACAATGTCCAAAGTCCTCGCTTTGCAGATGACTTGCAGATTTATTCACCGTTAAAGCAGCACCGTTAATGCAGTAATCCACAACATTGTCTTTTGGATTGCATTTCTGCTATCAAACTGTGGCTAAGCCAGATTTTTGTCTTTTTAAATGAACAAAAAAAATGATTTGGCAACAAAGCTGCTATTGACTTATGAGTTCCTCCTGCTAATTTCAGCAACTGTGTCAAACATCTAAGGGTCATATTAAAGTGTGACAAACAAATTGCCTCTGTAGTTTGGCCTGGTTTTTATTATCTACACCTTTTAAGCAGGGTCAAGTCTTTTTAAAGCATTGTGACCTGGAGATGGCGGCTCATGCTCTTATCAGTTCAACTTTTGCAACATACCCCATGTTGGTGCCTTCAGTCACGCCTTAGTGATCTCCATCTTATTCAGAACTCAGCAGCTCACCCTGACATGAACACATTGTACCCGTTTTATTTTCACTACATTGGCTACTTGTCCTTTTTGGATACAGTAATTTAAAGAAAATAATTTTAAAGCTCTTAATAGCCTTGCCCCACCCCTTTTTGTTTATCGGAGTTCTTGAGCTTTTCTGTTTTGCAACCGGTCCCTGAGGTCAGACGGTCAACTCACGGTTCCACATAGTAAAAACGTTCAGGTGACCGAGATTTTTCTGTGGACTTTATAAATCAAAGCTCAAACTTTTTTTTTTTTAATTCTAGCAAGTTTTTTAATAGTTAAAACTGTGGTGGCACTTCTGGTTGTATCTACCATGTTTATATTGTTTCATCTACCTCGTTTTCTTTAACCTCCTTGTGTTTTTGTTGTGGTGTGTGTGTATATATGGATGGATGGATTTTACTAAGCACTTTGGTCACCAATACTATGAACATGGAAAAGGCTATCCAAATAAATGATTGATTTGCTGGGGACATGTTTCTGAGCAAAAGAAAAATATATTTTGTCCTAATTTTCAACAAAAAATAATTTAATCTTTCCTCGATCATCATGTACTTAAGAACCTTTTATGAATATTCATCCAACTGTTTAAAGAAGTATTTTTTTCACATTTGGCTCTTTTTCTTAGCTCCATTTAGTTCACTGGAATGCTGTGAAGTACACAACGTATGAGGATGCAGCAACAGCTCCCGATGGTCTTGCTGTTCTGGGCATCTTTTTAGAGGTACAATTTTTATAGCGTTTGAAATTGTAATTTCTTTCTGCCCTATCTTGTTTGTGAAGAAGCTAATCAGTTGGATCTAGCAAAGCAAGGATAGTAAGTTACAGTGGCCAGTTGTGAAACTACTTTGATGCTATATCTGTTATTTACCCATGCCTGTTGTGGTCTCTTGTTCTTTATCAATGTACACCTTCCATCTGTTGATGGATTATTTGTGTTAGGGTCCAAATTGTATGGTTAGTGAAATTTGGTTTCTTCCTTAAATGGCACAGACTTGTCTCAAGTTTGTAATGCAATTCATTGGACTCAATTTGTAAAGCTAGAGACGTCACTTTCACTTTGAGATTCATAAGCTTGATCCTGTGGTCAATCTTTGGGATGTGTTGCAGAAGACTTGCAGATCTGACACTCCTATCATCCAGTGTGGATGAAAATAAAAACCTTATCAAAAGGATATCTTTTAATCTGGTTTAATTAGGGGGCCAACCGTATTATAGTGTATGGAAATTTTCACCATAACCCGCCAGCAAATGAAGGATGAATAATGTAAAAGTTGCTCTAAATATGCCAATGTCAATTTTAAGGCTGTCTGTTCTGTTAGCAAGGGGACGACCACAGATGGCTCCATACGATAACGGATGTTCTGTACATGGTTAAATTTAAGGTAAGTCTTGTATTTCACTGCTTATATTTATTAGATTTGCTCTCTCTTCTCAGTGAATTGTAAAAGCAGTTGTTGCTCTCTTTAAAAAAAAATAAAAAAAATCTTTCTTTACAGGGCAGCGCCACAAATTTCAAGGGTTTTAACCCCAAGTGCCTCCTACCCAGCAACCTCCACTACTGGACCTACCTGGGATCGCTGACCACACCTCCCTTACACGAGAGCGTCATCTGGATTGTCCTGAAGGAGCCGATTGTTGTCTCGGAAAAGCAAGTGAGTACTGTAGCCTTAACATTAAAAGTAATTTGTTCTCAACTGTTTGGAAATGGAAGATATATGCTGAAATATAATGTTTTTTGTTAGTTCTTTATATGTCGTCCTTCATATTAACGCTGATACTTTTTAGGATAAACATACCGGCCCACCATTACTTATATAATCAGTGGCCAAAATAAACTTCTGTTACACTGTCACAAATGAATCATTTAAAGATGTGTGTAGGTTAGTCACCCTACAAGCCTTTTTATGTTTGTGTTGAACATTAAACCATAATATCACATTGTAAAATTGATAGTAGTGATATGGTCCTTCACGTGGCAAACATGCACAGCAATATATGGAAGTCCAACAAGGAAATGTGTTTGCTGTAGGGAAGAGGGAAGGGACAATGAGCAACATAACTTTACACGAGGAATTTTTGTAGCAGCCATTTTTAGTTGCTTTCTTCAACATCCTGTGACTTCCAGTTTGCTGGAATTTGAAGGTTGGCTGCTCTCCCTCCTCCTCCTTTTTTTTTTAATCTCTGGATTTAAGCAGCGTGAGAGCTAGGACTAGGGCATTTTGAATTTTCATACTTATAAATCTGCTCAGGACATAATTTTAACACCATTGATTAAGTATCTCAGCTAAATACACGTACCAAGGCAGATGATCAAGCAGTTTTGGCAATGCAGTTTAATTCACCAGCAGCAGCTGATGCCAGGTTATTAATAAATCTCAAAATGAGGTAAAAATGATCCGAAACATTTGGAAGGACAATATAATAAAGTTTTTAAAGCTAAATCAATGCATACATGTGAGCAGTTACTATCGTCCTGAATAAATGTCATTTAATACTGTATTTTCTTTCTAAATTTTTTTCCTTTTTTTAACTTAACTGTGCACGTTTACTGCTTAAAATTATCCCACACAAACTACACTTGGCTAATGGATAAAATAATGATATAGATGTTTTTTTTTTTTTTTTTTATATATAGTAAATAACTTTGGTGTTGTCCTACATAGATTGGTTGACAATGATATATACAATGTTAGTTTTCTTTTTATGAAACATGTTACTATAGAGACCCAAATGTTCAGCAAAGAGTATATTGGGTAAAAATACTTGCCATGTATTTGTCGTTCTGTGTCTCCGTGTACAGCTGGGGATGTTCCGAATACTTCAGTTCAGTGGTGAAGAGGAAGATCAGAGGATGCGCATGGAGAACAACTTCAGGCCCCCTCAGCCTCTCAAAGAGAGGATAGTACGTTCGTCCAATTAAATTCACCTCACTACATGTCAACATGTAGGTGTCAATATCAGCTTTTAAGGGACAGGGCATGCTTTAGTTTGAGTGTACTTTGGCTGTCATGATAGTTTCTCTTTTTTTCTTTGGGTCTAAAATCTTAATGACAATCTTTGCGAATATACATATAAAACTATTTTTATAAAGGGGTTTGATATTATAAGAAATGAGTAGTGAAATTAAAGAAAACATACTCTAAGTTATAAGTTGAAGATCAAAAGGCCTTAATGGCACTCAGGCAACAGCTAATCAATGAAAACAAGCAACACAGTTGAAATAATTGGCAACAAATCTTTCAAAAAACAAAACAAAACTGCCAATAGCCTGACCACTGATCCTTTATCCCCTCCAGCCTGTGGTTGTTCATGACACAGGACATGAATTTCTCAGGTACTCTTTTGATGAAATATGCAAGAATACAACCATTTCTAATGGTACAGTCAACATAATACTGCAATCTGCTGGATTTTTACTGGTTTACTTGTGCTGGAGAATTAATACATATTTAAATTCTGAATGGTCTTGTTTCTCAGTGCCTCACAGGGGCTTTGGTTTTGCATTTGGGTAAGCTATGATCAGTTTGGGTAACGTTGCTTCTTGACTTTACTTAAACGCCCAGTCGAGAAGTGGCATTTGTGTTATGGTTGTTTAATTGCAATAAATGTAAATAATGGGTGGCCTAAATTTTTTTTTTTTTATAATGTATTGTAATTGCATTTATGTTGATCTGAATAAAATTGTCCCCCCCCCCCCCTTTTTATTTTTTTATTTATTTTTATTTTTATTTTAAAAGGATAAGGAGTTGGACTTTTCACTTTTTGGGATATAGCTTTTCATTATTTGAGCCATAATTGTACACTTTTGACCACCAAAAGTAACTTTAAATGAAATATTAGCTGACCTAACAGCACAAACAGATCTTTTACATTTATGAAACAGTTAAGTTTTCACCAAGGTTTTCTGTGTCACTACTATAAGGGAATCTTTTTTCAGATAAAGCAGCTTGCTTTTTTTTTTTTAAAGTAGAAGCTGTTCAAGCAAATGTTTAATCTTCTTCATGATGGCAACACAAACCAGCACTGAGTTCAAGCTAATCAGTAGCCAGGTCCAAGCCCTAAGGAATGTGTGACAGACATCAACTGTGACCAATTATTTACTAACTGGATGTATATTTTTTTAAACTAAAGGTTTAAGTGATGGACAGAGTTGAACAGCAGGAGTCACAGGATTTATTATATCGTGTTTTTTTTTTTTTTTCTTTTTTTAAACCCAAAGTCATCTTTACAATAAATTAATGCCAGGCTCATATCAGAGGTTAAAGAAACAAAACCTCATAAGGGGTGTATAAAATGGCTGATCAGACCACTGTAACGGCGTACGGATAGCTACGCAATGAATCTATAGCCAACTACAAGTAAAACACTATAAAACTTTGGTGTGGTAAGGAACTGGTAAAAAGCTTGTCCATCAGAGGTTTATCTTAGAGGTCAAAAATGGGTATTCCAGAAAGCGATTTAAGTGAAAACAGGTTAATCCTAACTTTTGGGGAAAGTTTGGGTAGTCCATTTCAGAAAAAAATGCCTGTTATGCTTAGAATAGGTCTGAACGATTGTCCTCCCACATATCGCATGAGGCAATTGGCTGTTCTGTAGACAAAGCTAGAACCTCTAAAAATCACAAAGTGGATAAGTGTCTGGCCACCACACTGATTTAATCTAGGGATAACCAACCTTTTTGAAACTGAGAGCTACTTCATTGGTGTTGTCAAATGCAGGGCTACCAGTACTGACCTTAGAAGAGTCAGAGTTCACCTTAACTTTATGCAAAATAAACATATCTTTCATGCTTTGTTATAGATACTGTAATTTTTGAATCTATATAAATGCAAGTGTGAATAAACAGGAACACTAATGGAATAAAATAAAGTTTTAGATGCAGCTCATTGGTGGATTGTGTTTTTTTTTTTTTTTAGAATGGGCACCATCAATTTTCACTACTTGTGCTGCTTATGTAAATTACATTGGCTGATGGTTGAGAATTGCTCGTTTTGCCCTTTCCTAGCCTTTTTTACTTTCTGAATGAAAGCAAAAGCTGGGATATAAAACACATTACAATGAAAAATTTATTGTAGAGGTGGTTGACCTGAAATTGGATTTTAGTCTTCCAATCTAAGATGCATAGCACCTTTCTCTGTTCCTGTAATAAATATAATGAACCTCTTCAGTGAAGTCTGAAATATGGGATGCAAAGCTGGTTTGATGCTTTATTCATTAAATCAGGACTGTGTTGATGACTTAATCGAGGTAACATTTATTTATTTTTTGCGCAGCCATATGATAAAGTTAATCAGCATACCCTATCCATGTCTCTAACTGTAAAAGCAGTTGTTCTCATAGGTTAGGAGTCTGCAGCCTTTGTCTCCAGAGCTAAAACACGTTCTTAGGGGCCCTTAAAAGATAGTCTGACATGTTCTGCTTCTCCCTGAGAGGCACCAAATTTCCTTCTAACATAAAAAAAGCCTTTTACAATTTCTAAACATTTTGGCTACAGCATCCTTTTATTTATGTATCTTAATTTGAACTTTTTATTGTGTAGCATGAATTTGTTAACTTGCAAATAAAATGGGTTAATTAAAGAGACTGGAGGTATGGCCTGTGACAGGGGTCAGCGACCTCTGCAATCCAAACAGCCATTGTTGGCCTATATCCTGCTAAATAAAATACATCCAAATCCATTTAAACCTACATATTTGAAAACTTATTGTACATACAGACAGATCAAACTCTTAGAGTAAATTTCTTGAAAAGTAAGTCCCACATTTATGTAAAATGACGAGAAAAAGAATGAGGTTTGTGAATGAACGACAATTATTTCCTGCACCATTAGTCTCATTCTGTTGTGGATATTCCAGGCAGATATTGCAAGAAATATACATAAAGTGATAAAGAAATGGCTTGTTTCATTACCTTTATATTTAAAAACACTGCTTAATTTCTTAAGTGCAGATAATCAGGGTTTGGCAAAGCTCAGCCTCTTGATGATCCTCTCCAGCCCTTGTAGTATCCATCTTCCTAATGATCGACTAAAAGGTCATTCATGTACATCACTACTGACAAAAGTATAAATTGACTTAATCTGAATCAAGGTAAAGCCAGGGTATCTTTATGCTTAACTCCTACCTACGTTTTGTGAAACAGCCTGTGAAACATCATCTGATCTGCAGCGTATAGTTGCTTCAGTCTTATTTTTTTTTTTTTTTTTTTTTTTTTTTTTTTTTTGAGCAGACGTTGCAGACCCGTTTACAGATCATTGTTGACCCACAAGTGAAAAGCTGAACTCAGGATGCAGTTTGAATGAGTATCAACTATCTCAGGGTATCCCCTGAGTATTTACATTTGCAAATAAATACAGTGAGCAAGAATTGTGAAAAATAGAGAAGGAAATAAATAGGCTTAGTGAAGTGAGTTGGTAAAGAAAATGCAACTGGAAAGATACAGAAAATATATTTTGTTTAAAGAAAAGACAAGACAATACTTAGTTTATTAAAAATCTATTTTAATGAAAATACAATGCAGCACAATTGTTTTGGGTAGTAATAAATCAAAATTCTTTATTAAAAAATCAGAAACATACAAAGTAAATGGAATTAAAGAATCTAATTAAAGTTGAGTGGTAAAATAAAATATTTTTCTCATCCATTGATATATCATTAAAGGCTATTTTGTTATTTTTGCCTTTGTTGGCACAGTATTTAAAATGTTAATCCATTCATATGTCTGTGTTCGCTCTTTGTTTTGGAAGTTATGGTCCTCCACAGGTATCCAAATTGATGGATCTATAAAATAAATAAATAAATAAATAAATAAATAAATAAAACTTTTCTAGAAGGAATTCTGTCTTATACTCATAAAGCTTTGCAAACTAATGGAGTACTTCATCTTATTCAGTCAGCATGTCATCTGTCTTTGTGCGACAGCATTACTGGTCCAGCAGATGGCAAGATACACTCAGGTTTGGATAGTGGAAGCTAAGACTGAGCAGAAATATTTGTTTGGTGTTCATATGAAAATATAACTTTAAGTCCATATTAATAATTGAAAAATAATTTCACTCCATTTTAAAGAACCGTAGATATTTATTCAATTTCTAAGCCAATTTCTAAACAAGTGCAAAAAAAAAAAAAAAAAAAAAAAAAAAAAAAAGCTTGAGTGGCTAAATCCAAATAACACATATTACTATAATTATGACTGGAATGTACATTAAGCAGCTTTTCTTTATGCTTCTGTGTTTTTGTGTGAAACACTTTGTTTCACAACAACCTCTAGGTGGCACCATTCACTGCAGTTTGTATTAAGCAGTGTTACCCAATCTGTTTCAACAGACTAATGGTTTTCTTTCTTTTTCTTTTTTTGTTTAAAACAACTAAATACAATTTAAAGCCATGGTATTTAAAAATGAAGGAGAATGAAGCGAGAAAATAAAATCATCAATGGATCAATAGGCCGATGACAGCGAAAGCACATGGGTTTTATTTTTTTCCCCTCAGTGGCTGCTTTGTTTTTCTGTATCTCAATCAATAACACTTGACCTTGCCTTTGTCTGCCCTCTCAGCTTGTGTGCCGCCGCCGCTCGAGTCAAAAAGGTTACATTACCCTGATTGGTTTCATTTTCATGCAATGTCTGTGGCTAAATAATTAAATAAAATCAGAGCTCAGTTTTTTTTATAAATAAAGCATGAAAATAGGGTGTGTGAAGTATATCCCCCCCCATATTCTCAAATAATCCTTCTGAAATAGCATCATTGAGCTTTATTGAGACTGAGAATACCTGAGCGGGCACATCATCCCCAGCCGCAATTGATGTGCCATGTAAAATGATACTACGGTCAGACCTCAGAAATAGTCAGTCACGTGTATTTTTAGCTGTAGGATATCTGCTTGCTTATCGTAGTGACTTTTTTTTCCGTACAGGGCAACGTCTGAGCGTCACTGTGAAATATAAGAACCGAGGACAAATAACCAGCAGATAAATATGCTGCTTCCAGCAGAAAAAAAAGCAATCCAGACTAATGGTATTTGCAATTTTATGAAACATAAATAAATGCTAAGAAAGTTAAACATGATATTGAATGTGTCTTTACCTACTACACAGTTTGCCCATTTTTTATACTGTACTTTTGTTACTTACCCTTTTATCACATCTTTTTACATTTAAACATTTTAAAAAAGTTTGATAAAGATATTGTGTGTTTTCATAATGTGTTTTTAAACAAAACACAGCAAGTTTAATTGGAAATGAACTCAATCGTGTGTGTGTGTGTATATATATATATATATATATATATATATATATATATATATATATATATATATATATATATATATATATATATATATATATATATATACACACAATTATTTATGCTCTGGCAGACCTGGGTTTAAAATAATCTCTGAAGTTTATTGACATGTTTCTACGGGTGGTATGAGGAGGCCGGCCCTGAATGTGACAGAAAATCTGTGAAGGGAGCTGTAGGTTCAGTCAAAATTAAAGCTAAAAATCAAGGCTGAACACCAGTGAAAACATGCAAAAAGCGAGTCATTAAAAAAAGTGTTTTTATTAGTGTGATGCCAATAATTTTTTTTCAATTAATAATTAAGAAAAGGTATAGATAATTTTCAACATGTAATTTTTTAAATATAATGTAAGTAAATGCTTCTTCAAGACTGATATCCCGTCTGTCATTGTTTTATGATCTTTATGAGAGATGTCTGTCTTGCTGTCTCATTTTCTATCACAAACAAACTTCAAGGTTGAATGAAAAAAAAAAAATGTCTAAATTTGCCTGTGTCATAAATAATTTTGGGCTCAACTGCATAGCCACAGATATATGCTCATTTTACACATTTCATTTTGATTTTTGTACACACAACGTAACCTAAAATCCATGCAAAGTGTTATGAATGTTTCTGGGATGCAAATCTTGTTTCGTTGCAACGACAGACGTGAGGAGTATTAGGGATGACACATTGAATCCGGGTTTTGGGCTCCAGCTATGAGTTTACAATTGTGACCAATCTGTCTACTGCTAGTTGGGACAGACACAAACTAGTGCACGAGTTCTGCTGTAAAATGTGATAATTTATTCTCAATGTTTAACAAGATTCTTGTATTGGTTAGTTAATGTGATCTGAAGGACACCATGTAGCAGAGGCGTGTGCTTTTCTGAACCATAGTGCCCACTTTGCACGACCCGAACAAATCTGACCTTCATATCCACAATCCAGCGTTTGTTACAATCTTCCTTTTCTTTTTCTTTTTTATCACTACAGCTCAAGAAAAGATGCTGAACTCCCGAGTTGTTAGATTTCTCCACACTGCCAAAGAGAGATCCTATCTGACGGAGGACGCGGCCGTGGTGCAGTTGCCATGGATTCAAACAGCACACAAAGCACAAAACAAATGCTTTGGCCGGCTCATATCGCCCCTACTTGTCCTTGAGCCAGTGATGCATCGCCATCACCCTCTCAGAAAATAAAATCATACTATAACAATATCTAACACTTAATTTTGCCCTCCACGGCGGCACGTGTGTTTTCTCTGTTCATAAAGGAGCTTTATTTAGCTTTATGCTATCTGCGCCCATGGACATGACCAAGTGAGGATACTTGGTCTGACACACCCACACACAGACACACACACATACACACACAGACACACACAGCCCCTGTGCTTGATGATTTGTGACCTTCATCGTTGTTCATGGTCACGTTTGAGGTAAAGCTATGACAACTTGCCAAACACCACACACTTCTGGCTCATGTATACACACCAGAGGTATTAAGGGGCCTAAGCTATTGTGGCCTTGGTTTTCTCAGTGTGCTGTAAATCACAGCTGAAGGAGGAACAGGGGTGCCTCTTAGCCCCTCAGTTGGGATAATTAAAGTGAGCAGAGCTTCGCTGTCACGGGAGAGAGGTCACAATCTGTTATCCAACACATCAGTGTCAACTTATGTACCATAAACGCTGTGATTTACGTGGTCTTTTATTAGATATAATATTTTTTTTTCCTAGCTTCGCTGTCTATTTTTGTCCTCAGACTGTCAGAATACATCAGCGTAGTGCAGGATATGACAGCGAGCTTTCACCCCTGACCTCAGATCGTGCCGGTATGAGGTTACCGGGGACTCGGCCGTGGCGCATCCTGAGTGGGAGCTACCTACGGGGTCTTCGGGAAGCTCAGATGCCTTCGCTCAGTGAGCCTTACTGACTACTGAGTCAGTCTGAGCGGTAATGTTTGCGTCGTGTCCACGGCAACCCGCGCAGCCGGCCCCTGCATCAGATCCCAGTCCGCTCCTATTTATTTCAAACGCGTCTGTTTAAAATCAGGGGCTGCACATGTTTGGCTGGCCGAGTAGAAACGGTAGAACTAACTCCGCTGGGCTTAATGATCAGATATTTAGACGCATTGCCGTTTCAGTCACATTTATAGAGTTTGTGTAAACCTTCGCTCACAGGAGCCTATTATTATGACAAACATGAAAAACCGGCCAGCTTTACAGGTGTAAATTACTCACAGACCGAACCATTTTAGGTGCTCTGCTGCTTAGATTTTTACTTTGTGGGCGAAGTAAAAATCTGTCACAGCTTTATATCAAACGTCACAATCCATTATTCTCAACGGATCCCAGAAATTGAATTAAAAGTGATTGTAGCAATTTATGCCTGCAGAAGTGTGACTAAACTCCATGACCCTTTTAAACAGAGAATACAGCCATGGCAGATTTCACTCTACTTAAAAGCCATCCAAAAGCTAAAAGCTGCTTTAATCACATTTTTCTGCTCAACTTATTTTATTTAGAACTTTTTATAACTCAGAGGTTAAATTTAAATCTGAATTTGTAATCCTAGAATTTCAATTATCTAAGATCTTGCAGCTTCACCTCCCTCCTTTGTCAGTTCTATTCTCATAGCTTTGACGAAGCAAAACAAGATGGTTTATCGGCAGGAAAGTATTACCATGGTACCTGGGTTAACACTTGGGTTAACATGAGGCCAGATGGGCTTATTGAACACCTGCCCAGCAGTGGGAACTGCCTGGAAGACATCACACTGATCCAAATGCTGCCGTTTACACGCTGCAGACATGCCAGCTCATACCAAATTGCAACTTTCCCCTTCCTATTACTGGTCTTTGTGTGTACCAAAATACATCCAAATCAAATTCAAATTCCCAGACAAGTAGCAATGAAACATCCGTCGCATTCTATAAAGACATTCTTGGTCAGAGCCCCACCGTGATGAATTCAATTATTTTAAAACATGATATCATAATGGGGTTTCACAGGCGTGCAGTTTTCTAGCACTGTTGGTCCTGGGTTCATCTTTAGAGTTTTCATGGAGTTTTCTCCGAATATTGTGGCTTCTTCCCACAGTCCGAAAACATGACTGGTAAATCAATTGATTACTCCAAATCATCTTAGGAGTGTGTGTGTCTGTGTATCTGCATGGTTACTTGTCCTGTGTTTTTCTGTGAAGCCTTGTGATAGACTGGCGGCCTGTCTAGGAGGTAAACTATGAGTATCAGCACCAGATTTTAATGAAGTCTGTTGCTTTCTCCTGTATAGGCTTTTAGATTTGGACGGACAGACTGAGAAAACAATGCGACGCTACCAGAACTAAGCTGTGAATGTGGAAACAATTTCAGTACTATACGAAAATGCTGATCTCTTTAGATTTTTCTTCCAAAGAATCAAACTTTGTCAAAATGTAAAAAAAAAGACTTGAGTGATAATACTCTTATTCAGCCGTCTAAAAGTCTAAATCTGTCCTTAAGGTGCGCTTACACCGAACACCAACAAGGCACATTTTTCGCATTGATCGCATTAAGTTTTAGTCCAATTATGTCAGAAGAAACATTCATAGGGTGTCCTAATTGATTCACATGAGTGTATTTACTGTATATATATATATAATTAAATATGCACAGGTAATGTAAAACAATCTCTACTTTCTGCCACAGTGGGCCATGCCATGTGGAAAATGTTGATTCTAATAAGGCTGTCAAGCCTTAATCCAGACGATCGCAATGAGAAGTGATCCGACAGCTTTACCGGTCCCTCTGAGACAGACGCATGTGATCATCTCCATGCCTGTCTCTCTGGACTTTGTCCAAAAACAACCCCCCGTCCTCGGCCAGTATGATCCCAGCCGCTTTGACTATCTGCTGCAACTCCCACAAACACCAAACACTGACACATTCACACACAGGGGTCAGCCACGCACCCCAAGCATCACAAGTTTCCAAGGTCCCTGTCTCTGAGGTCAGCCGGGTCAAAAATAGTCCCTGTTAGCCTTTTATAAACCAGAGTGTTTCTATAAAAAGCACTTGGATGACCAGAAACTGTAGCTGAAGCCACATCACCCTATCTTTAGCTTTATTTATGTCCTGGTGTTGACAGCCCCCACTTGCAAAGCTTTCCAGTCATGGTCACATGTGCGCGGAGCCCTTGGCCCACTGCCGGAACGCACCGTGGGGTGAAACGGTAATCAGTGGGCCCATGGCACTGCCAGCCTGCATCCTTCAGAGAAACAAGCTGCCCAGCAGCTGCCGAGTTAACAGCTTGATGGTCCTGCTCTCAGATTCTTTCCATCTACTTAGTGTTTATGGAGCTCTCTTTTGATGACAGATAGGCGGGTTTTCTATAGTTAAACCCTGTTTGACATTATTACAAGCGTCACATGCGGGAACAATTGTTAAATGCGAGCTGTAAAAATAGAGCGCTTTCCAGTTGTGTGCTTTATTTGACTTATGTGGGTCACGTTTATCGGCCTTTTGCTGATCTATTTTTTCATTTTACAGTTGAACTTTGTACATGGAGAGAGGGTGACTGACTGACTATATCCCTGGGAGGCATGATTTCTCACACTTTCTCAGAAGTGCACTTGACAGGCTTTTTCAAAAACTCATGCACGGAGTTTAGAGGAGCAAAGCATATTATTGTGTGTTAACACTGTAATTTATGAATTCAAATCTTAAATCAGTTTAAATTTTGTGAAATTTACTAAATTTTGTTGACCTTAAAACACATTCGGAAATAAATACTGGATATCCGTCTTTCTGCATAGAATTTTCATGCGCGGGTTCTCTGGCTCCCTCCCACAGTCCAAAAAAATAAAAAATAAAAAATGACTGCCAGGTTAATTGATTTCTATAAAATTGCCCTTAGGTGTAAGTCTGCGCATGGTTATTTGTCCTGTGTGTCTCTGTGTTGCCCTGTGATGGAGTAGTGACCTATTCAGGGTGTACCCCGCCCCTAGCCTAATGACTACTGGAGATAGGCACCAGCACCCCGTGGCCTTGCACAAATAAGTGGGTGTAGACAATGACTGGATGGATGGATGGATGGAAATACTGGATATGAAATTTATGTGATTTGCATCACAAACAGTGAGTGTGAATATTTTGTGAAAAATAAATGCTAATATGTAGTTTTCAAAAGTTGCATCAGTGATGTTTAGCAACATTATATTATAGACTTCTATAAATACACATTTTAAATGAGCTTATGAAATTATTAAATCCCATTTTCTACATTTCTCAACAAAAAATTTAAAATCACTATTATTCTTTTTTGATCAGTTGTGATAGACCAGCCCTCAGTAGTTCATGCTTGTCAAGTGGAAGAAAATGGTATATTGATTTTAACTTTTATTTCTTTTAAATTGGCATACATTTGCTTTCAGCCCCCCTTGATTGAATACTAAAATCACCTTTCAAAGCAATTACTGCAGCCAGTCTTTTGGAGTACGGCTCTACCTGCTTTGCAGGTCTTAGGAGACTCAAATTTTTCAAGTTTTTATTTAAAAAATAGTTCAAGTTCAGTTCAACTGAAAGGACGGTGTCAGTGCAGGTGAATCTTCAAGTCTTGCAACAAATTAAGCTAATCCTTTTCATTGTAGTTATTATATGTATTGGAAGGCGAACCTCCACCTAAGTCTCAAATCTTAGCCACCTTAAACAGGGTTCCAGGATTTCCAGGTGTTTAAGCTCCATTGATCTTCTCATCAACTCTGATCAGCTTCAACGTCTCTGAAAAAAGCATGTCACATGCTGCAACCCCATGTTTGGCCAAGGTGACGGTGTGTTCAGAGTGATATGGAAGCTTTGCAGGTGTACCATCATCTTTTCCAGACAACAGACTGATCAGTGCTCCATTTGATGGTTAAAATTTAGGATATTGTTTTATGTGTTAACTTTGTGTTAACGTTTTTGTAACATTGTCATGACTGCTGTGTGCTTTGGTCATGATGCCGTTTGTTCGCTAACGTTCTTGAACAAACCTCTAAAGCCTTCGCAGGACAGCTGTATGAACTGAGATTAAACTACTCACAGGGGGGCTATATTTACTAATTAGATTACTTCTAGAAGCAGGTTGTTGCACTAGATTGTATTTATGTCATCAGAGTACAGAGATGATTACGAATGTTTGTTACTTTTCAAAATTTTATTAAAGAAAAGGTTGAAAGCCTTACGTCATTTTATCTGGTTTGACATGTGGGCTAATCTATCTTGGTCTGTGACATAAAATGACATAAAACACACTCAGGTTTTGAAAACTTCTAAAACTGACCATGTTTGTGCATGTGTTCAGGTTTGGCACAAGTAACTAACTATGCCGAAAACAAATGCTCTAGAATAAATAGATCTTTGATTTTTCTGTTTGTGATGTTTAGCAGTTATAGTATTTACTCCTGAACATTTTAACAAGAACATTTGAATCTATGTTCCAAAACAAGAGAGAAACAACCCTCCCTCCAAAAAACCCCCCACAAAACAAAAAAAATAAACTTTTTATCCCGAAGTGTCAGTCGTACAGCAATCAGTCACAAGTGATGCAAATTAATACTGTGTGTAAAATTTCGATACCCCAGCATATTTGAATATCATTGCAGTGTTTTAAATGATATATTTAAAATTTGTATTTATATTTGTTGTAAGGAGGTATTAGCACATGTTTTTGTTTTTGGGGTTGGGGTTAGGTCGGTAGGATCAGGTCTGGCCACTCAAAATGTTGTTTATTGCTATTAACAAATTTTGTCTTTTTAGTTTAACTTGACGCTTTGCTCAAGTCACCGTTACAAAATCCAGGCTCCGCTAGATGCAAGTTCAGGGAAGAGCGGCCTCAAGAGTTTAGGTCTTTCTGAATGAATTTATCACGTTACTTTGACTGTGAATGAATCAGGTCTTGATGCAGCACACTTAGCTGTGACTCCAGATAGGGGAGATTAATGGGATAGACTGATTCACTTCACATTAAAGGAGACGCACAGGAGAAGGATGAAGGGCCTGCATGACTCCATGTGGAAAAACTGACTGTGTTTCTTCTCCTCCCCCTTTTCTTTCCCTTTTTTTTCCCCCCTTCTCCTTCTGTCTCGTGCGATTAATCAAGTTCAAAGCAGCTTTGCCCACACAAGGACAGTAGGTTTGGTCCCACTCAGGCATCAGTTCATGACTGATGGCAGAAGCTGCACTCACAGTGTAGGTGGACAGTGTGTATGTCTGCACCTGTGTCTGTTTCTAAGACGGCTCCTCACGACTGCAGCACTCACAGTAAGGGTCCGCTGGTGCTTTCATTACATCCCTTGCTTAATCAAAGCATTGTGGTCATTTCTATTATTTACTATAGCGATCCTTGCATTGATATACCGTACACCGAGTGTCAGGAATGCTATTATGGGAACGTAGTTGCCAAAATGTGTCAGTGTTCAATATGTGTGGGATGAATGAGCAATGGATTTAGCTCAACTCATAAAACTCCATGTATCCACAGAATTTATAACTGGATTAAAATCTGAAGGTTTTCTGGGGGCAATGAGATGGGTGTATGAAATAATTTTGTTTCTCTTTTGTCTTAAAAATCAAACTCATCTGCACGACATATCCTGACGTTTTTGTTCTATAACCTGCATGCATTCTTTCTGTGTGAAATAATACTTTTCATAATGTTTATTTAGGCACTATTCTCCTCATTTGAACCCTTTCCCATCTTCACGTTTAGGGTTCCCTCCAGCTGTAGTGCACATGACGTTTTAACTCTGTCTCACTTTCACATGACTTGATCCCACTCAATTTGGAATAATTACCTTATCAATGCAATACTGTGTTCCCCCGCGGACCAAAAGTTTAATGGCATTTGATGAAGTTTGTGATGTTAGAGGATTTAAATGTTTGTTTGTTTTTTCCCTTTGGATGTGGAAAGTTCATTCCCCTGCTGTTTTAAAATACGGAACTAAAAATAATTACCAGATAAGTTATACAGTATCTGATGCTCCACATAATGCTTAGACTCTGCATGTTCACAAAATATGAGGCAGATTGGATGAGTTTGCCTTCTATGTGTTTCAAAGAGCATTTTCTGCTTGTCTTTTTTCCATCAACCTGACCTACATTACAGCAGCCAGGTTTCTGTATTTGAGGGAGAATGTTTCCAGCTTGTCTTGTTATGTAATTTGTCTGAGAAAGACAGTCCCTGATTGGGTAAAGTGTGCTAATTAGATACATGTATTTCATTAACAATCTGCTGGATGTTAGGGAGGGTGGGCATGTTACTATCCAACAAAATAGTGCTAAATGATTTTTGGTGGCTGTTGCAATTGCTTTTTAAATCATTATGTTATATATTTTTCTGTTACTGAACTCATAACCCGTGTCATTACAATAAAACTTAATCTGTGCTTTACGGTGAATCTATAAGTAGATAAAAAAAGCACAATAAAATCACAATACTTCTGTACTGATCTACCTTCTACTGCTTTCAACATGCACCAGTGCAACACCTACGCACTGCAAGGTGTGATGGAGTTTAGATAATTGTCGTGTGTGTGTGTGAAAGGCAGCTGGTTCTTAAATGAGATTCAGGTTCATTTCCAGCTTCCTGTTTTGATAAATTCTGAAATGTAAGGCTGATTATGGTTTCTGAGATGCCATAAATAGCAGGAGTGACGCACATAGTCTGTCAAACGTCCATTTTATTTGACAAGCCGCTTAAGCTGTTTTTCTGTCTGGAACATCAAATTATTGTATTGAATAAATAACAGAAAAAAAATGACAAAACAATGACCCTGTTCTTCTTCTAGGCTTTTAATGCTGACATTTTAATTCTGGTGTTATTTGCGCCAACCTTGTCATTTGCAATAATGTAAATGTCAATAATATGCTGTCGGATGTCATTGACAGGATGAAGCAGCTTGGCAGGAATTAATGAGTCAGACATTTGCTTTTCTTTAAAGAGAAGAAGATGCAAGCACAAGAATAAATCCAAAATAATACATATAGACAACAATCTTAAGTTGTAATACATTTTGAAGATGCTAAATTTGACTTGGTTGACATTAAACAGATATGGACGAATTCTCCGGTAAAAAAACAAATTTTTAAAACAACTCGAGTATTATCTCACACTGATGAATATGTCAGGATCCCCAGGGGTTTGATTACTTCTTGTAATCAAACCCCTGGGGATCTTGCAGCCTGTTTATGTTTTGCACTTTTAGTATTATTCTGTGTTTTCCTATCGGCTCCTGTTAGTGAGTTTTCTGTTCTCTATTCTTTTAGGAGTTCATACGTTAGATTCGGTTTCTGTTTAATCAGTGTCTGTTCATTATGATTTTAGCAGATCTGTTAGATCTTATTTTCTGCCTGCCTGACCTAAGTTTGGCTAGGTTATTCTTGTGTCTGGCCATTCTTCATGTTCCCTGTTAGATTCAGTTCTCCCTCTGCTCCTGCCAGTTCTTCGCCCTTCCTTTCCTCCTGCCTAATTGCCTTACTCCTCTAACCTGTGTGATTTCCTCCACCTGCTGTTCCTTCCATCTCTTCCCCTGTGTAGTCCAGTCTCCCACTGTTGTAGTCTGATCTGGTCTCATCCTCGCCGTGTTACTGGTTCCTGTCGTCCTTGCTATCTTGTAAGCTTTCTTTGTTTAAATAAATCATTCATCGTTGACATGCAGCTTCCCAGCTCGTCTGCACTTTCATCCTTTGAACTAACTGCTTAGTTATAAAATTATTCACTTAAGATGTAACAGTGTTGTGGATGTGATTGACTAATTGGTGTACAAAGCATCAAGAGCGCACATAACCAGCGGATCCAGCTGTGGATGCAGTAGCACAAGTAGTACTACAGCAGATCCATTCCTATCAGCATCTTCACTTTTTCCCTCCAGCAGGCTGGTGTTATCTGACACTTCTGAGAATCACAAGTCAACTCCACTTGACCAAAATTAAAAGGTTAAAAAGCTGGAACAAACAACGCCGTGAAATGATGAGAACCTCTTGTTTGGTGCCCACAGTGAGTCCAACTATGTGTGCCGTTAAAGAGCAGTTACCGTAAAGGTAGGCAGCTGAAGCACATCAGTCCCAGTTATGTAACTTAACACATCAGCAATCTAATTCTCTGCTGGGAAGCGCCAGTTCTATTAGTGAAGGTATATATTTCACAAGGAAACCCCCAACAGCTCAGTAACTCGAGTAAACTGTTTGTTCACTGGGATTTTATATCCCTCAAACATAATTTGATTAAAGCGTATGTTAAAACAACTTACAGCAATTTTCTTGTGTATATGACATTTATTTTTCCATTTTCATAACATAAAATGAGAAAATAAAACAATACAAAGGTTACTGCTTCAACAAAGAATGTAGTCAAATATATTTAAATGAAAAACATAAATCTCCACACTTCAGTATATATTGAAAGTATAATACTATACTAAATCTTGATCACAACAAATTGGATTTAGTTGCTGAGAGCTATCTTGACCTAACCTCAAGCAGGGACTTTAAAACTGATTGAAAGCAATTTTAACAAATTTACTATGCATCTCACTTCTCAGCAATAGAAATATAAAGAAAGGCATTCAATGCAACTATTAAACTATAATAATATGATATAATATAAAGCGTTACAACCATTGTAATAATACTAAATTCATGCACCCATATGTCCAATTGACCAAATAATAAAAAATTATCAGACTGTATTTCAAATTTGCATGTAAATTACATTGTATTTTCATTTTCTGAAGCTTTCTTTTTCTTCTTTAGCCCTTACAATCACATAGTGCTTTCCGTGTGTTGCAGAGTTTGTCTCTTTGTAAAACTAAAAACTCTTGTAATGGGTTGTCCGTGGACACAGCAAATAAAAACTGTGTCCAAGAACAAATCAATAGATTAGCTTCTGCTCAGTTTCATTAACAGCTCTGACCCAATAATGTTCTGGTGGTGTTTGTTTAGTGCAGAATGTATCAGCCGTCACGTTGCTGATTCTTAAACTAATTCTTACTTTAAGAGGCCTACTCATTAGAGCCATAATCATCTTTTAGAGAACGTTCAGATTTATATATATATATATATTTACTCCGAGTAAACACTCTGCTCACATTAAATGCAAGTGTTGGGAATTTCAGTGGGGGACTGTCACGTTTGCAGTTAAAGTGAAACCTCGGCGTCTTAAAACAGTCCTAAAATAGCCAAAGCTGTGGGGAAACTCACTCCGCAGGGAGAGGGAATTAGGAAAAACACTTGCCTGCGTTAGTAACTGAGCAATGGAAAAGCAGCCAGCCCCGCTGGGGGAAATCCGGTCAGTGCTTCTCTCTCTCTATCTCTGAGCGCCCATCCTTATGCTGGGATTTATCTCCCGTTTCTCAAGCTACTTGAAGCGACCGCAAATCTTGCCCTGCAAGCCGGTCATTTGAGCCACCTCTGTCCTCTAAAGAAGAACCCATGCAGGAACCCATTAAGCCTGAAGTTGGAGGCTTATTACGTTCCAAATGTAAGGTTTGACCCCATGTCACGAGTTATTCCCTCCCCCTGTTCTCTCATCTCTGTCGTGGTGCTTTTCATCGTAGTTTTTTGCTTTGATTGGAACGGTTAGTCGGAGATAAAAATATCCTAACATAAATGGACAGTGTGTGTGTGTAGGCCGTCAGCAGTTTTGTCTGTACATGTGGTGAGTAGGTGCAGATTGAAAATATCTGGAATTAATGACGCCACATTAGTGTTTGAGATAAAGCATATGTAAACATAGTTATTTTTGTAGACTTTCCATCTCATTCTGCCACCGCACTCCCCACCCAAAGATTTCATGTTGGATAAGCTGATCAGACGATGTTTGATGCCTGGTTCACTCCATAGCAGCCTGCTCACTGTAACATAGACATTTAGAAGATACAGCCGCTGATGTGAACTTCGAAGAGATGAGCAGTTGACTCTTTTTTTAAATCCCTGAATCCACAAGGTGTCGTAAGATGTTCGTTCGCGTTGCATAGATGGTTTGTTTAGAAATCCTGGATTAATGATTTTAATCACCAAAACAAACGACCTAGATCGATTCTATCATGTCTTGCAAAAATATTCACACCAACAGATGTTTTTAAAATATTGTCTCATTTCAACCTTAATTTTCAATTTATTTTAATGTCTTTATGATAGACCAACATAAAGTAATTCATGATTATGAATTTGAAGGAGAAGGATTGATTGTTTTAAGAAGAATTACATATAAAGACTTTCAAAGTGAGTTCTACATTTGTGTCTCACAACTTCAATGCTGTTGAAGAACCACCTTCAAGTCTTTTTGGCTTATATCTGCAGGTTCTTCTCTGCAAAATAGCCAAAGCTCAGTCAGATTTGAGAGCCTCTGTAAATATCAGTTTTTAGGTCTTACCAGAGATCCTCAGGAGGACCTGGGTCTGAACTTTGACTGAATCACTCTAATAATGAAGAAGATTTGATCTAAACCAGTCCATTGTCCTGCTGGCTGTTTTATGTGTCAAACCTGGGCATGTGCTAACACTCAAAAAGTCAGGTAGGTAGGAGTACTTTTAAAACCCAGAAGTACAAGCAACAAATCCAGCAAACATTCAGAAGAAGAATCCTCCAGGTCTCTTTGGCCATGTTCACACTGAAGGAAAATGCGAACCAAATCTGATCTTTATCTTGGCAGTGTGAACGGCCCAGTTCTGATCTTTTAAATCCCCCCAAAATAATCAGACCATATGCGGTACCAATTCAGATACTTATCGGATATTTTTCAAAGTGTCCGCAGTCTGAACGGTCATGTCGCATTTTATCCATCCTGCATGTCACTCACTTGGCTCCAACTACACATCCACACACAGTAATAGGAGTTAGAGCTCTATAGAAGACCATTATTAATAGCTGTGCTGCTTCCTTCTTGCCATATTTCGTCTTGCTATGATGTGGTCTTAATAATGTCGGTTCCCATTGCTCAACAGCATCCTAGTAATAACAAGGAGAGATATGGGCTTGTATCCACGTTTTTTAATTATTTCGAGTTTTTTATTTTTAACATGACTTTATTGAACACTTCTAGAAACAATTACATTCACCATTACTTCCATAAACAGTGCGCTGCTGTGTAACATCTCCCGTTATCCGTGTCTGCGGGTCGCTTTGCGGTCTTTAACTGTTCAGACAGAAGTATGATGGCGGTCGCATTTAATAGTGGTATGAATGGTCACCTCAAAAAATAAATAAAAATAAATAAATAAATCAGATTTCAGCAAAAAAATCTGAATTGAGCATCAAGACCTGCAGTGTGAACGTAGCCTTAAACACCTACGTTAGCCCTTCAGTTCTTCTTAAACAGAGAGGACTAATGTACTAATGGATTGGCAGTAGGTAACTGGTTTGGGAGGTTATGGGTATTAAACCAGAGTTTACTTCCCTGGTTTCCACCTTTCCCCAGTTATAACTGGTCCCACTTCTTGTTTTCTGCATTTCATCCTTCTCTGCTGCCACCGCTGCTGTTCTTTTGCTTGTGTTTGATGAAGATGTTGCTGCTCTCCCGTTGGTCTCCCAACACCCCAGAGAGGAAGAGATGTCTCGATTTGCTGCTCATTTTCTCCTTTAAATCCCTTTCTTTGCAACCCCTCATTGGTTTTTACTTGTCCCCAGACTCCCCATTGGTCACATCTCCATCATCAGTGGGCAATCAGCGGGGTAAAGTTAAAATGGAAAGGCGGACCTCTCAAACCAAAAGCATGCAAATCAAACCCAGAAAATAGTTACTTGTTACGGTCCTTCTGGAAAGTGAAAATCCTTCTCAGCCCTAAGTCTTTTGCAGCCTCTAATGCAGGCATGTCCGACTCCAGTCCTCGAGAGGGCTGGTCGCCTGTCTGGTTTAAATATGTCCCCGCTCCAACACATCTGATTCAAGTGAATGATTTTACCTTCTCATTGTGTCATCAAGGTCTGCAGAGATCAACTAATTAAGCTCTCAATAGGGTCGGCTGTGTTGAACCAGGACAACACCTAAAACATGCAGGACCCCAGCCTCCTGAGGACTGACCCTATATGTGTTTTAATATTTCCCCTTCTATTCTGACCAGCTTCCTGTCTTTGGTGAGGAAAAAAACACAATGTGGACACCACTTTGTTTCATCACTGGGATGTTGTGTTCATGGTTATGTGCAGATACAGTTTGCAAGCTCAAAGGTTCAAGCTCAAGTCTCGCCAGACCAGATTCGCTTTTGTTCATGTTTGGTGTGTTCCCTCCTCTGCTTAGCTTGGGACAAACTGCAAATTGGGGTTCTTAAAGTTTTTTTTTTTTCAAGAGTGCCTTTCTTGCTGCCACTCTTCCATGAAGGCCAGATTCATTGAGTGCACAATTAGTAGTTTTCCCATGACTATTTTCTCCCAACTGCTTTGTGCCTCTGCTTAATTTTCACTGCGTCAGCGACATTCTGGCTGCTGTGTTCATCAAAGGGTCATCTTAACCTAGGCGATTTGTGTTAACAGCAGTCTGTACAGGTCTGAACTTTATTAATTTCACAAAGCTTCACCCTTTGTCATGGAGAGGTCATTGTTTCATTGGGAGCGGTGTCATTCAGTGGACCTTCAGTTGCTGAGCTGTTTTTAGCAACACTTTCGTCTGAATATAGCTCTGGCTGCCAGTTAGGTCGCTTGGGTCAGCATTTAAAAAAAAGAAAAACCTTAATTGCAGAGACCGAAGCATACAGCTAATGTAATTATGGAGTTCTGGCTGTCTCATTAAATTAACAGTGTTTTAGTTTAGGATGTGTAAGGAGCAGATAACACACCCAGAGCCTAGTAAGAGAGGTTCACATCTGCTATGAAATTCATATGCAGAATAAATGAACACAAAAGATGTTGGCATCTGAAGCTAACAAGACATTCTGAAGCTCCTCGCTGCTTCTGTCATACTTTATTACAATTCAAATGGGAAATTTCACAAACATCGTATACATAACAGAGATTTTTCTTCTGATTTCTGAATTTTGCTACAGCTTATTATAGTTAGAACTAAATAAAAAGCCTCAAACACCAACCCGGTGCTTTTAAAATAGCTGAAGTGTTAGTTACAAACAAGCTACATCTCAAAAAGCTACGTCTCAGTATAAAGTTAATTTATTTTAAGGAAGATGTCTCTTTTAAGCTTCCTAAAAACAACTCTGTACTTTGTTCTATTGTTATTATTCTTCACATCACTTCAGTGCTGCTTAGTAAATACATAAAATATTATATGTCAAATAAAAAGACAAACAGAAGTGACAATCATTTCCCAGGAATAGGGCATTAAATCACATACATGCACTGAAAAAACTAAAATATTCACAACGGGCTTAAAGCAACATTGTTACATTGGTGACGATACAGTGAAGGCAGTGACAGTAACATTTAATAATCATTTTAGTTAGATGGATATCTTTAGTGGAACCCTCTCCTGGCTGGTTTTGCTTGGCTCTTTGGGGTTTTGATAGGACAGTCTCACGAAAATAACAATGAGGATGATTCCTGGAATATAAACAATACTTTTATAGCTTACTGGTCTGTGGAGCATGACATATATGCATAATATATGTTATTTTCTATTTAAAAAATCATTGATGTGACATTATTTGCATGGTGACATATCATATATCCTCCTGACATTCAACCTTCACTGCTCACCTATGACTGAAAAGGTGCCCAGCAGAATCCCCACCGCAGACTGGATAGTTGGCATGCCCTGCAGCGGCTTGGCAGCTATTTTGCAGTTTCCTCTGATGTTGCAGGGACACACTGTCACTAACGGAAGAAACCGAGTCAAACACAAACAACAACAACAAAAAATAAATCACATCCAGTGATATTTTTAAAACACACAACAATAATTCCAAATCCAATCTATTGGTTTGAGGATAAATCAAGACAGATTACATTTTGAAATAGAAAGACAAATTTAAGAATAATTTTATTGTAGGGATCACATAGAAATAAAGCGTGTAGGAAGAATTAATGGAACAATCACAGTGATAGGAATACACTGTCTCTAGTAAACTATCATAAATGAAGAGAGAATTTTTATGAGAACGAGAGAACACAGTCTAATATTTCCTGGTTAAACTCAATCCCAATTAATCAGATTACAAAAGAGGCCGCTAGAAGACAAAAAGTGGTGCACCACACCTTGTTCTACCTAACAGATCACGTTAATATCAGGTGCCAGCATGTTTCATTGGGTACGGCAAAATCTTAAGAGAGCTGTGCAGTCACAAATCTGGAAAAATCATTTGTGCTGTTGAATCATGAATAAACAAGAACAGAGCGGGGACAAGCTGGCAGGCAGCGGTTTATCACTATTGATTGTCCCTTGTTATCACCCCGTGGCTCATGAGCTGAAATCCGAGCATTACCTGGCAAGTTTATGAAGGTGCTCCGAGGAGGAGAGCTGCTGTCTGAGATGGTGAAAGGGACCATGTAGACCTCAGGAGGAAGGTATGGGATGTTTAATGACAGGTTAGTGTGTGTATCTAAAGAAGTAAAAAAAAAAAAAAAAAACACAAAAAGTGTTCATTTTTTCATGTGACTCCTAAGATGTTAAGCTTTTCTTTGGACTTATTTGGTTGTTTCTAAATCAATATGAGTAAGGCAGATTAAACAATATAAAGGTTTACAACTCAAACGCACGTTCTATCAAAAGTCATTCTGATAGATGATTTTGGTCATTTCCACGGAGTGATCTTTATAACAAATTGAAAGTATGAATCATGAGATTTTTGTACATTTCCCAGATTTCAGATGTCCTTTGGATTAACACTGAATTAAATATATTTCAATTAAACTTGAAAGAATAAAATAAAAAAACTCAGGGAAAAAATAAAAAAATATATTTATCAATATTTAATTAGTTATATAAAAATAATTTTATTAGTTTAAAAAAGCACAAAAGCATCTATAAATAACAGTAATTCTACGACACAACTACTAAAAGAAATTGAAGTGTTTTCGATGTGTTTTCTGAAGGGAGGGGGGGTGAATGTTTTAAAATATTATTATCTGAACTGATCAAAATACCATTGATAATCTGAGAACTAAAAGGGGAAAATGTAGGTGAAATTCAAAATCTTTTCCCTTAATTTGGGCAAGACGGCCAAATCTTTGTCATGGAACCAACTCGACTGTGCCCTCATTTAGTCCCGATACTTGTTGGGATAAAATGTTGATTAAATGGATATTTGGATTCTCTGCTCCAAGAGTGCTTTTGTCTGTCTGGAGGTAACTCGGAACCTGGCAGCTTTACTTCTGGCCCAAGTTGTCAAATGTCTTACCATTTCTCCTCTTCGGTGTCAGATGCACAGATCTGTGTGGAGGTTAGTGGTGCTTCTCTCTCTCCCTCTCTGCAGGGGGAGGCTGCAGCCACAGGTGCTGCTAATCAGCAGCAATTATGAGGAGCATAAGAGGAGGCAGAAGTCATGAGGAAGGCATCAGAGCGTTGCTCACACGGAGCGGTAACCTGACCTCATCCCTGTTCCTGGGATCCTTGCCTTGAAGCATTTATTGATTCTATCGTTCATTCATGTTCGCAGATTTTTGTTGTCATGGTGCTAGACCTTCACCCAGCTACAACTGGGTTCCTCAGAAAAACCAAATATACCAACCTAGCCATGTACTCAAGAGCCTTTCTAGAACGTTACATACGGCTGTAAAAAAAAATAAAAAAATAGGAAGTATAGGTTTTAAACTAGCATGAACAACACATCTGAGAAAAATGTACAGTTTTTCAAAAATGTGTTGCCATTGGGCAAGTTGTTCTGTATTGTCAGCTAGTATTGTCAATGTTATGTGCGTCCAAAAGCCTAGAGAAAGAAATTAGTTTCAATGCACGTTATGAGTATATCTGGGAAGACGTTGACAGCGGAAACAATCAGTCAAGTTAGGTAAATGTTCACTACACAACATTTATTGGGCAAAGGCTTTTTTCATCTCCTGTTTTGTGCATTAACTATTTTTTGGAAAAGCCAAAGACCACCTTAAGCGAGTATAGCCACTTTTCTTCACCTGTTTCAAGCTCTTTACAAACTCTACTTGCTAAGACTTTCAATAATCTAGCACTGTCTTGCTGTCTGAGGAGACCCTGCTTTCAGGCCCACAACCTGAACTACTATCATGACTAGGAGCCTTGCCAAACTCTTCGGATCTGTACGCCCACATGCATGACCAACGCCTGTTTCCTGGACTGTGACTTCCATCCTTTCTGTCACCCTACGATATGAGCAGTCTCTTCAGGTGCATTGTTGCTCCTAAAACACAAATTCACATTCTTGGTGTCTTTGTCATTTGTCAGAGAGGAAATTACTGTGTTTGTAAAATACTAGTAACAGCATGGTCTGCATGTTTATAGCGCTTTTTCAAGTCCAACGAACCCAAAACACTTTACACTACATTCAGTCATTAATGCACGCTGACGGTGGTAAGTTACATTGCAGCCACACCTGCTGCCCCGGGGTAGACTGTCAGAAGCAAGGCTGCCATACAATCCACCGACAGCAAGCAAAGCTCATGAAGTGTCTTGCCCAAGGACACAGCGACGGAGATGATTGGAGCGGGGATTTGAACTGGCAACCCACTGGTTACAGGGCTCTTGCGCTTCTGTCAGCCCTAAAACAAGATCTGTGCTGAATTGTTTTATTCAGGCACAACAATGGTTCACACCTTGAGTATATAAGCTCTGCTTTGCCAGCGAAATGTGCAGAACAGTCTGTTAAATAGCTTAACTCACCCAGATAAAGATAAAACAAAAACGCATGCATTTTAAAATCCTCTATTACTCAACTAAAATATAATTTAAATAGCAAACATATTCCCAAGACAACATTTCTGAAAGACTTTTAGATGCCTATATACATATTGATCAAGTCCATTTTCTAAACCTTACACGATCTGTTTACCTTGAACTACAATGCAAAGAAGCAAAGGGATGAGCAGTGATTTTTGGACAGGGCTGTGCCTAAATGTGTTCGTTATTCCTATTCAGTGCTTCATGTTTACGTCTTAAACAACCAGCATGAGCAAAAGACACCTTAATAACCGCATAGCTGCACAGCATACGGAATGAGAGAGACAGGGAATGAAGTGCTGTGGAGCCAGCGGCTCTTTATCTTATCCTTGTGAATCAGACTAAAACACACGCCTGGCTGTATGACGTACAAACCCGGTCCTGTAAGAAGAAACGCTTTATCAAGCCGTTTGAACCCTTATCTGAGAAACCTTAACTCTGTGCTTTCAACTTCCCATCATTCCTCCTTCATGTTCCAGTTGTCAGCGAAAGGATCCTCAACCTTCACAGCCTTTTCTTTCTGTCAATGCAAGCTGAATTTGTGAGCACCTGTCTACCCAGAACCACTTTACACAACATGTTACCGTTGCATGAAGGCTAGATATTGCTTTTCTCTAAGCCAATAAAGTGGGACAAGAGCATGCTCTCATTAACTGAGTTTCTGCACTGAAACAGGCTCAGTCGAAATCTTCAGATAAATGGAGAGTTTTTGTGTGCTTTCTTTCTCGCTCTCACACACATTCTCCTATAAAGGGACACATTGAGGTACCTTCAATGGGAGCTTTGATGAAATCAACCGTCTTTACAGTAGTAAGCTGTTAATGTTCTTTCAGTTCCAAGTGTTACAGCCGTGACGTCTGTCATTAAGTGATTCAAACTGAAAAGCTTCCTTCTCAGTATTTATTCGTCCTGGTTCTCTTTCACTCTCCTGTTCCTGTTGGTATTGATTGAGCCCAGCTGTAATTATATCTTGTGTGTAATTTCTTTGGCGTCACCGCTGGTTTCCTGACAGCTAATGGAGGCTAAAAGAAGACTCTCCCAGAATGCTTTGCACCTAGTCACAGGCAGTAATGTTCATCCCAATAAATGTGAGCCTGTACCTATAGAGAGACAAAGCAAATGAATTTTGAATGTTTTATGGACCAGAGTGCCTCATTTTGCTGGCTATTTGACTCCATCTGCTTCTGACATCATCTCAAAAAAATCAAATAAAAATGACTGCGCTGTATCACACTGGCATTGTCCACTGAAGCAATTTGAGCATCTATTTACCAAAGCAAAGACGTCACACTGCATGATGTCTTAGCTTGATGAAAAATAAATAAATTGTGTTTTCCACTAAGTGCATCTTCACAGTTTATTTCCATCGATTGTGAAGAGATCAACTCATTGTGTTTATACTGCAATAGATGTCATCAAACGTCTAGAATCTATAACATCATTCAGGTCAGTGCATTTATTTTGTGCTCTGGTTGGTTTTCACACAGTACTTGAGCATAATTAATGCTTCACCTAATGAGAAAAACACCCACTTAAAAATCCAATTAGAACACTTAACCTTAGCAAAGTCCTTCTGCCTAGTAATAAGCATCTCGAAATAGCTTCTCCTGACTGAGTCATAAAAAATGTTCTCCCTATTCTATTCACTTCCCCTTTCATCCAGGATTCAAAGGGCTTATATTGAGTGATGTAGGTGTAATTGGGTTAAGGTGGTTTTGCATGGTCCGCACCGTTAATGGGAGTTAGCTTCCAGTTGCGTCGCACTGTGGCATCGCTCCGGAGAGAGAAATTGAGTCGCCCTCCGTGTTGTGGACCGTCGCTGTCCCGTGAAGCCAGCACCAGAGCTTGGTCCTCCCATCGAGGTGTGCACAGGTACTTCCAGGAGTAGTCTCCGACCAACACTGGGCTGTTGTCATTTACATCCAGGATTTGAACGGTCACCAGGGTGGATGCGGATAAGGAGGAGTTTCCTGATGTCAACACAAAGACGTTATTACCATCACTGGGCATGAACATCTGTTTTGGTACAACTTAGAAGATAAAAACAAAGACATTTTCATAAACAGTATGGTATTATATCCAGGTAAATGATCTTACGTCCATCCACTGCAATGACCTCCATTGTGTACGTGCTGTTTTCCTCTCTGTCCAATGCTTGGACAGTCTTCAGTTCACCTGAATACTTCCCTATTGAGAAGTATTTCTTGGTGTCTCCTTGGAGAGAATACCTTCAAAACAGAATATGTAATCCAGTAAAACTGGATTGATGATGATTCATGCCTTTAACAACTTAATTAGTTACCTTATTGGGTGGGAATCAGGGTCGTAGCCCCGGATGGTGGCAATGACGCGCCCTGGTTCCTCCCCTTCTCTGACGGTCACCTCATAATGGCTCTGAGACAAGACTGGGCCCTCGTTCACGTCATCGACATAAATGGACACTGTTGCTGTCGATAAGGGACCGTATCGGCCACGGACCAGAGGAACCTGGTTCTGGGCGCTGAGCACCAGGATGTACTCGCTCTCACGTTCAAAGTCTAACACCTGTGAGCACATACATATAGTCACATGACGTAGTGGGCTCAGCAAAAGTAAAATAGAATAATAAAAAGAGAATAAACACAAAATTAACTACAGTAGCTTATATATTGTTTAACAAGAATAAAACATATGGATAATAGCTGATAAGAAAACCAGTTTTCAAATAGCTTCAATGGCTAAATGGGTTTGAATTTTGGTGGATTCATTTAAAATCACAAAATGTTGTGTTTTCCCTTCCAGCAGCAGAGGGACATACTGCAGTCCCTTATGTCCATTCTGCTTATCTGACTTCCAAGAAATCTGGAAATTCTGGCTGAGTATTGTTGGATTTTAATATAAACCAGATATCCTCACAGGAAAAAGCTCTAGTTTCTTCCTGTCATTAACAAAACATTTTCCATGATGCTGCATGTGTGACTGCTACTCAAGAACTTCCTCAACCCCAAACAAGATAAATAGATGTTGAAATTAAAGGACATGCAATGAAATGCTTGAATACATAGAAAAAAATAATAAACTAATAATTAATAAAGCTTAATATCTTACCTCCCTTTTAAAGGTGATCAAAGATTTGTATAACTAGACTCAGACATATATGTACAACAAAATGGGATTACTATAATCTGATATGCAGGAATTTTTAAAATACCTTATTTTTATAGTGGAGCTGTGAAAAAAACAAGCAAAAAAAAAAAAAAGAAAGAAAAGAGGTTTTTTATAGTATTTACAGTGCGAGGTGGATGCTTGTCACACATTAAAATGTAATATAGATGAAAGAATTAGAAATAATTTAAATGCATTCTTCTGAGACATTTTCCAGATATTCAATCTAAAAACGTGCTCTGTCTTCCAGTAAAACACCATGTTAAAAACTGGCAGTGCCTGACATCATCCTGCTCACATCATGCTGAATGTCCCTTTGGTTTCCATGGAGAAGTAATGCAAACCTAGGAGAATAGACGAGCGCTGTTGTTACATGGACGTGACGCATCCAAAGACTCAGCATGTGTTAGTACGTACATGACTTTCTGCAGGCTGTTGTCAGACATCTGAACCACTGTATTATTATCAGTCAGATGTTACAGGTTTTGTTTTGCTCCAAGGTTCCTTTTGAGTCAGTAAGCTGTTATTATCACTCTCAGCTTTGCTGTTACTGCCTTAGATAATTTGTTGTCTCTTAAACATAATGCTTGCCATATCTGAGCTTGAGACCGCACTGATCCTGGTTAAATAAAATCCATATCAATCATTTGAAAACCATAATAATTCCTAAAGAATCCATGTATCACTCTTTTAGTCTACTTCAGAGGAGAAAAAGCTCACCCCTATGCAGACTTTTGAACAGTGCAGGCTTGTGTTGTGATACTTGAAGCTGGTCACAGCGCTGGTCATGAGACTACATTTTCCAAATCTTAGTCTTGTCTCAGTCTCGGATGAAGTGAACGCAGGATCTTTCTCAAGACCAATTAAGATCACAGCTGCAACATCCTTTTTTTTTTAACTGCAAATTAGTCAAATTTAACCAATAAAGCAAATGGAAATTTCAACGCTGCCACATGTGACCCCTCCAGCCAAAGTTGAGGAGACGAGAGCGATTAGAAAACAAGAGTGAGAAACTTGTTCCAGGACAAGTATATGATTTTCATTTCTGTATTCAACAAGCAGAATGAAAAAAAAGGAGAATGGGCCATGATGTGTCTCTATTTAAGCTCTTTAGACCACTACATGTTGTCAGACTGGCTCTGTGAAATTCATTTCTTGATTATCTAAGTTCTTTGAAATTTGATGAAAGCTGGTGGGTATCTCCAGCTGTCATTGAACAAGAGGCTCTGGACAAGTCCACGGTACATCACAGGGTAACATAGAGACACCAAGAACAAATAACACACACACCCACACACATCCTTTTTGAATGTCTAAAGTGAAGACTGTGCCTTGACTTCCATAGACTTCCATTGATCTTTAAGCCTCTCTATGGTCTAAACCTTACCCTGGCTCTAACCCTAACTTTTTTTCGGTACTAACTTTGCATCAAAGTCTTCATCTTACAAGTACAATGAGCAAAGTGAGTGTTTTCACTCAGCTGCGATTAAAAGACCCTCAGTCCATGTTCTACTCGCCACTCATTACTCGGCCTAAAAGGCTGATCAGTGATATCCACAGATGCTCTATGCCTAAGTTTATATGACTCATGTAGAAACGCACAACAACAAAAGAAAATGAGGATTACATAAATTGAATACAAAAGTACTCCCCACACATAGACCAACTACATGCAATAGTTAACAGCGATCAAAGGCAAGAATCTTTGCTATTATTCTGACAGTAATGGCAAATCCATGGCAACGGCCACAGTTACAGAGACGGCTGAATCATGTCAAGGCTTCAGTCATTATAACGGCGGTAGTGGCAGGCTGTGAAAAGATGGGGAACTTGCTCCTCTGGTTTTCTTTATCAAAAATAGCTACACTTGATCATGAATAGACTCCGTGCGAATGCAGAATTTGGGAATCTGCGGCAAAAAGCAAGATTAAATTTGACGCTTGTTTTTTCATGTTGAGAAATTGTGTGCTAGTGAAAAATCTGGGCTCTTAATTTTCTGTATTATGCATCTGAAACATATAATTTATGGATGTTTTTACCCCAAGAACGTGGGCTGTTTGCAACGTCACAAAATCCTCACATGTTGCTTCAATTTACTGTATTTTAATATAAAGCTGTCTTATCCTTTGCAGCAACAGAGTCAGATGACTATTGTTCTGTGCACACATTTTAAAAACCGTGTCTGCTTTCAGATGCTGACCTCACACTTTATCTTTGTCCATTGTAATCCTCAGGAGCTTCACTCGGAAAGTCTGTGAGATTTAAATGAAATCACCATAAGTTAAATAAACAAACGCATCCCCTTGGAGTGAAATTCCTAATTGACATGGATATCTGACAAGGTCACAATGAGCTTTAAGCACAGCCACTCAAAAAGACACAGAGTGACATCATCTCAGCAAAAAGAGCATTTCTCCCGTGCTCATCCCTAATAGTACATCAAGCTCCATTTTTAGCTTTTTTACTGTCTGCTTTATCTCAGCCGTGCATGTGCGACAGACAGTTCAATCAAATTCTGTCTCCAGCAGTACGGTTGAAAATAATAGACTGTGTCCTGCTTGGCCCACTTACAGAGAGCAGACCATTAGAGCAAACACACAGAAACACACACACAGACATGCACTTATTCCAGCAAGCGTGCCTAAAGCGTTCTGCTAGATTATGAGAGTCAGGCAAAGGGTGATGCACCCTGGGGACAGCAGAGATTATTGGGCTAAAGTACTACATAACCATTAGTTTTTCCCCTTTTGAATGAGATACCCGATAATGTTGTATTTAAATATTGTGAACATGTAATTTTCCTGCAATCTCTCAAATGTTTATTTTTGTAATTTTGATATCCAGCACTTATAAATGACCTTTCATTTTATTTTAGTGGTATTTTTACCCTGGTGGCAGGCCAGCGTAAGCCACCATGACAAAAATTGTCCTTGAAGTTAATCTCTGTGCCTCTAAGATGATGCTTTTGTTCAAATGGGATAATACAAAGCTATTGTTTTATAGGTTCATTAAAGGCTAAACGGATACATTGTGGTTCTGCAGGACTAACAGTGCTGTTCACCTTTGAGAGAACAAGTGAAAGATCATTGGTCTGCCTGTCCGTCACCAATGAAAAGACCTCCTCTTCATTTCCAGACTCTAAATGGTAGTCCACCTGCCAGCTGTCCCCGCCTCGAACATCGCCATCCCTTGCCAACACAGTTGTGACTGTGGTGCCCACGAGAGCATCCTCTGGAATGTGAAAGGGTCCATACTGAGGATGGAGAAAAAGGAAAAGAAGGGTGGTTGTTAATAAACTGCTCATTTGACTGCTTTTATGTGCAGTTTTGGTTGTATGAGACCAGGAACATAATACTAAACAAATAAATAATGGTAGAGAAATTCAGAATATTTAATTCAAAGTATTTTTACTGTCAACCTGACAGTGGTATGGACCAGTAATTTTGGTGAAATTGCTCTTTACCCATTGTGCAAATGTGTCAGTGGTTAATTTGTTAATATGTTTTCCCATCATCTGGTTGGGCTGACAAGCTGGGAACTGAGTAACTCCCTTAACGCCACAAAACAACTGTATACTATGGTTGAAGTTGGTAACTGGTCTGAGATTCATATTTGGGTTCAAATTAAAGTGTTATTCTGCAGTTTTTGAGGTACCTGGGAATTTTTGATCAGTTCAAAATCTAAAATACTTAACCTGTACCTAATACCTAACCCTTCCTTGGGTTATTCTCAACTAAAAGGGACTTCTTTAAAACACTGTTTGAGATTTGTCAAATCGTTATTTAGTCTACGGAAGCTTTTTTTCCCCCCACCAAGACAATTTTAGATTTACACAAGTGTGGAAATCCCAACATATAATCTGGTTAAACATTGACCTATTTAGATTCTTAGTTTTTGTTAAAGACAACCAAGGCTTGATGTTGCTGGCATTCATGTCAGGACCAACACTGATGTATAGTACAATGTAGACAGGGTAGTAATTTTAGATAAAAGTTTATAAATAATTTATAAATGTGCACAATATTCTTTATTGACTCTATTTAAACAAAAATACGTTTATATTTCAGTAACTTTTTGACCACTGTAGGTTTTTGCCAGACAGATAATTGTTTATATGGCCGTTTGGTGTTTGCAAGCAAAAATTACAGGTCACTGACTGGCCACTTTTCTACCGTGATGAAATGTAACTGTGTGCGAGAATATGTTTTCCACGCTTTTTTCTTGTGCTAAATGACCTTTATTCACCAACCTCTGTGTGTTTAGACGACCATTTAATCTGCTACGCACAGATGTCTTCCAGTAAAGCAGCCATGCCTGTGATCCGGCTGCCCCATCCACAGCATTGCTGAACCCAGGCCTGTCACCACTCTCCTCCCACACCCACCCCACAGCAGCGCTGCTTTCACATTGCCATGGAAAAATCTGCTCTCTTAAGGCATGACCTGCTCAAGAGCATTTTCCACTTCTGTGTTCGTGTGTGTGTGTGTGTTAGTGTGGCTGGGCTAACCGTTAGTGCAGCAAGAATTCATTTGTTTTAACAGCTTGAAAATAGGCACTCAGCGATGTTTACGAGACATGCATTAGAGATGGAATTGGCTTAAAATACACTTATATCAAATTATTAACCCTGAGCTACTTAGCATAATAAAGTAAGGAACATTATATTTGTCTTTATTGTAGCAGTCCTTGGCCATACATTTCATACCATTGGAAACCTATTTATTTGGCTGTCCATTGATCCCCATTTGTAAAGAAAATACATCCGTGGGTTGAGCACCAGAGTTAAGTATTCTGGTACCCATGAAAACCTTGCCAGATCGTCTCTGCAAGACCCAAACAGCTCTTGACGGAGGCAGAGTGATGACGTTCGCTGGTATCTCCCTCACTAGAAAAAAAAACACTTTTCATCATTCAAGGAAATCTCAATGTAAAAACGTGTTGTGATTCCATTCTGCAGCAATCCCATATGTCCACTTTTTGAAAACAAACTTTATCCTTCTAGATGTCAGTCCTAGCTCTGAAAGTACAAGGTTTAACAGAAACTACTTCCAGAATTTAGGAGTGGAGAACATTGAACGGCCTGACCAGAACCACACTGGACATTTGTGGGATCAGCTGGGGCTTGCTGCGACTCTGACCAACATGAACACAATGGTTGATGTGGCAAATGCTGATTGAGGAATGCAATGCTGTCCCACACTATTGTGTGATCAACCTGGTGACCATGCCTGAGGAGCAGGTGCCAAGCTGTTGTAGTTGTGTACGTTTCTCAAATGCTACACTGAATTCCTTTTTGTATAATGTTAAATTGCCAATATTTTCTTCAACCCTCAATCACCCATTCAATAAACGAAACAGAACAAGAGTCAATGGAAGAATAAGCTATTTGGCATTGGCAGAGAATTAGGCAACTTACTTATTTTTCGGACAATAAGGCTCACTTAAAATCTCTAAATATCCTCATAAATTCATGGTGCGCCTTAGAATCTGCTACGCCTTAAATAGATGATTACCATACTTGTGCTTACTGACCGATTTTATGTGGTACAATGCGCTCAAAATCTGTCAAAATGTGTAAGTACGTCTTTGCTTAGCAACGAAGCCGCTCCGCTCACTGGATATTCAGAGCAGTACGGTACACTGTGTCACTACCTGACTGGCCCCCTCAGCAGTCTACAAGACTGTGATGTCTAAACTAGAAGTGCATTCATGTAAGGCCAGCAAGAAATAGTTGGACTTACCCATGTGCACAACATGGGCTTTGGGACCCAACTCCTGGTCCTGGAGAGTCCCTGAATGGTGCCATGGAAGGAGTACCATCCTGGGATTTAGTGGTGCTCCAGAGGGACTTCAATTCCCATGTGGGTAACTATGGCACTATCTGGAGGGTTGTGATCAAGAAAAATGGCGTCCCTGCTCTGAATCTGAGCAGTATTTTATTTTTTGACTTCTTTATAAGGCACGCAATGTGTATAATAGACACCATGTTAAAGCGTACATAAGTGTAGTTGGTACCAAGCCAACCAGAGGTTGATGATAAATTTTGTAATCATATCAACAGACCTGCGGTGCTAGGTTTGGGTCTCAGCTGAAAAAAGGTGGACTTCCCAGTCTAGGTTGGGGGTAGATTTCTGCCTCAAGCAGAAGAGTTTGAGTATCTTGGTCTTTTGATCAAAAGTGATGCTCAGTTGGGATTGGAAATGGACAGGTGGATCGGGGCTTTATCTCAAGTAATGCAGGCACTGTGCTGATCAATTATGGCAAAGAAAGCGCTATGCCAAAAAGCGAAGCTCTTTACTTACCAATCTGCCTATGTTCCGACCCTCACCTATGGCCATGATGTATGGACCATGAACAAAAACGCCAGATACCTGATTAAAATGGCTGAAATGGGCTTTCTCTGGAGGGTGGCTGAACTCAGAATCACAGACAGGGTGAGGAGCTCTGTCATCCTGAGGGAGCTTAAAGTCGAGCGGCTGCTTCTCTGCATCAAAAGGAGTCAGTTAAGGTAGCTTGGATATCTGGTCCGGATGACCCCTGGAGGGCCTCCCCTTGGGGGTGTTTTGGGCGCGTCCCACTGGGAACTTGTTGGAGGGATTATATATCCCGTATGCCCTGGAAACACTCTGGAATCCCCCAGAATGAAGTAGAGGATGTCATTGGGGGGAGGGATGTCTGGGATTCCCTCATGGACCTGTTACCCCTCACCCCTGGATCTTGGATAAACGGAAGCCAAATGAATGGGTGAGGCATTGTTACCAAAAATAAATAATCAAACACAAATATCTTTACTTTTTGTTCTAAATCATACAGCCAGTACTTTTGTTCTACTGGCCATTTATTTATTTTTTGGCTTGATTTCAACAGAATGTGTTATTTTCAAAATTACTGGCTGCAGAAAGAGTAATTTTAGCCGTGTCATCTCAAATCCAGCTTTGGTATAAACTTTTGACAGTTCTCAATGGTATTTATAATCATGTGAGATTTGCTTTACTGATCGTGCTATGAGGAAGTATCTTTCTCTGTAGTCTGGACATTAAGGATGAGTTTTTCTCTGTTTTCTTCTCTCTGATGTTTTACATTTATGCATTATTTCCAATTACTAACTTAGGTTTTCCTCCATTTTTCATTCCTTTCATGGAAAGGGATTTTATGTTCTGCTGTTTCTTTCCTAGACCAGACAGTTGATAGAGCTTCTGATGCAATTATTACCACATGTTTGTTTTTATTTACCATAAAAGGCTAGACCAGTTTTATTGTGTTCTTCATGCCCTTTTAATCCTCACAGATAACCACTCACTCAATGTCTGGTTCTGATTTAAGTTTTTACATGCTTAGAGAGGGTCATTCCACTGTCACCACATTCTGGCTCAGTTTTAAGGGTGGCTGCAAAGTCAAAGACATGATGCAGTTGGCTGGGCTTCCATAGACAGACAACTATTAAAGGCATACTATGCAACATTTTTCAGTTAATTAATATGTTCCATACCGTTTTGGATGATTAAATGAGTCATTTCAGGTTGAACTAAGGTTTTCTCGGCCGCCCTGGTGGTCTGTGGGGGAAATACCGCACTTGCAATGCAGGAGCAGTCGGCCCGCAGTCACAGGCTCAGTAGTCTCGTGTGCATCATGAGAGTCGGTCTTGCTTTACGGCGAGAACTGCTACACGCCCGCAGTGAAAGGTGTGCTCGTTGGTAGCGCAGTGGCGATATTTGTGCAGTTATCATGGTGGAACCAGCGAGAAAACAGCGAAAGCCCATGTTGGAGCAGGCAAGAAAGAGGAAAAGGGCTCTGGACAGAGAGAGGAGTCGTACACGGGTGAACATAGAAGTCTGCAAGGCTGACGCGGACCTCGCGTTTCTGCTGATGCGATTGTAAGTAACATTGTAGGGTTTCCCTCACGCTACCGCCTCGCCGACATTCCAAAAAAATAATAATAAAAAAATAAAACTAACTCGATATGCGCGCCGCTCCGCTCAGCCGGTCAGCGGTGCAAAGTTTGTTTCCCCCCCCCGCTCCGCTCCGCTCAGCCGGTCAAATAAACATGCAAGCATATTGAGTTTTATTATTATTATTATTATTATTATTATTATTATTATTATTATCTTTTTTTTATGTTGGCGAGACGCTACCGCGGCGGCTGCGGCTTGGCGAGGCGGTGGCGGTAGCGTCTCGCCAACATAAAAAAAATAAAATAATAATAATAATAAAACTGGCGAGGCGGCGGCGGTCGCGGCTTGGCGAGGCGGCGGCGACCGCCTCGCCAAGATAGCGCTGCAAGAAGCTTGATGTTCATACCTTCACTGTGTTATTCATTGTTTGTACTGCCGTTTTTTCCACTTTTCGTTGCGTTCGCCTGTCTGCTAAGCTCAAAACAACCGCGCCTGGCTTGACGGAGGAACCAGAACAGCTGAGCATCTTTACGACAGTGCACTTTTACTTTCGCCCTCTTGGGGGAGCCTCGCTGGAAAATCAACCCCGGTTGCATAGTATACCTTTAACAAAGTGATGATAAATCCTATACTGAATCTGACTGTACCATATTGGATTTGGTTAGGATTTAACAGAAAATGTATGAA
Organism: Fundulus heteroclitus; assembly: GCF_011125445.2. Classification (NCBI taxonomy): domain Eukaryota; kingdom Metazoa; phylum Chordata; class Actinopteri; order Cyprinodontiformes; family Fundulidae; genus Fundulus; species Fundulus heteroclitus. The sequence goes on along the minus strand of NC_046364.1, from coordinate 15,672,366 downwards.
TATGAATATGACTATATGAGTAGACAATTTTGTAATGAAAATTTAGCCAATTTTCAATTAAAATGGATTCAATCTAACTCAATGTGATTGGACCTGGTTGTCTAGTAAAGTGTCATGGGATGATATAAGTTGTGCATTGGTAATTTGTAATTTTTCAAAATTTCAAGGTGATATATTGTAGATTTGCAGTCAGTGCGCCTGAAAAACATTTCTTCACACCTCATAACAACCTGTAGTCTTTTAATGTCACTTTGGTCTGACAGAGATCCAGCCCTCAATTATCACAGCGTGACTGCACTCCCACTTATTTCCCAACCAGCATGGCTGTTCAGTCGTGTGCTCTACCATAGTGCTATTAGTGGGTATAAATAAATAGATTTTTTGTTGCAGACTTTTCTTAAGCAGCAAAAAAAAAGAAGGGGGAAACCACTGTTGGGTCTTGGACTTCAGCAATAAACACAGCTTGCTCCAGTTCAAAATGTGAATAGATGTGTTGAATGGAATTTTAAAGAAGTGGCATTGTTCATTTGAATGATTTAGCTAAAAAAATTACCTGTTGAAACAGGAATCAGCAGAAATGTTGATTTAAATAAACTCTGAAAACATTGTGTACTTAGGGAACAAGTAACTATAGGCTTAAGAAGGCCCACAGCGTGTTGCCTGCCAGGACAATTTGATCTGTTACATGCATTCAGAGCACTTTCACAGGCCACTGTCCTGCAGCCGCTTAGTCATGACAATGTTTACCCTGCCACTTTTTTTAAGGTTATTGTTCAAGAAGCCTACAGAAAGAACAGGACTATGTCTTAATATCGGTGTATGTGGTGTAAGAAAACATAAATCTTAGTGTAAGTGTGTGTGTTCAGTGCACTGTCATACCTCATGCTGGGAGAAGACTGGTGGGTTGTTGTTTTCATCCTGTACCGTCACAACCACGGTGCAGGAACTGTTTAGACCTGCCAGGGACATGATCACAGCTTCTGTTAGTGACTCAGGGTCAGCCATTCACACAAATGAAATATGCTGAAAGAACAGCAAGTACGTCTTCTTGCTTCCATCACACCCTGAGTTCATGAGTCACAGAGATCGCATCATCTGTTACCCCAGAGGCTGTATCTATACATCCCTTTGACCCCAATGTATTTACAAAACTACTGAGGTAATGGCTTACACAGTTTATATACTCTGTATGCCATATTTTTATTGTGTTGATGGTAGGAGCAATAGCATTTTCCACCAACGTTTCAGTCACTTCTCTCACACGTAAAACAGTTAACAGCTCAAGATGAATTGACCATCATAAAATGTCTTCCTAATTGTTAATACATTTAAAATAAAGCTGTATGACGGATTAAACTATTCTTAAAGAGTTTTGGCCAATTTATCAATATTGTTACATGACCAATATCTACAAAGGTTTGTTCTAAAATGAACAAAGGAGGGAAATGAGACTTGGACACAGGTATTGCTTCATAAGGTCACAAATTGTTTCTTCACTGTTGTTTCTTATAAATAATAAATAATAAAATAAGAAGAAAGAAATGGTGACCTGGCTAACTGAATGTAAAGAAGATCTATCAGTAATAATAATAATAATAATAATAATAATAATAATAATAATAATAATAATAATAATAATAATAATAATAATAATGTATGTATATATATATAATATAATAATAATGTATATATATAGATGTTTAAAATGTGTGATCTGGTAACACCAAACTTAAAGACTCTTTACTTAAATTTGTTTTTGTCTGGTTAGGATAAATGCTTTTTACGTAATGCAATGACAGAAGTCATTTGGTAACAACAATGGACTAATTGATTGCATAATCAAGCTAGTCCAGGCTTTTTTTGCAGGAATAATAAGCAAACTGGGGACAACCCAGGCTTACTTTTCTCTACTAATGACACAATGAGGGATATTTACCCAAGACATAGCCATTTATGTCAAAGAAAACAAAGAAAAGTCTCTTGATCAAGACTGTTTTTCCTCCAGAGGATTGTGCACGAACTTGAGGCGTGTGTTTAGTCTTGTACATGTTGACTGAGAGGAGGCCAGGAGGAAGAGGAGGAGGGTTTCTCATGAGGAGAAAACAGCTCGGGGCAGAGCTTTCAGTTCAAACTAAGCTGTTCTCCTCACTCATGGTTCGAATTTGTGCAGAATCAGCCATAGTTCCTCTAAAGCCTCAGTGTTTAAGACAGTGTGTTTAGACATGTAGTTTTTTGCTAAATAAATTATAAATGAACAAGTTAAGTGTGTAACAACTATTACATAAGCCGTGGAGTTTCATAAATGTGACAATGTCAACAACTATGTACTCCATGCATTTGGTACCAAGCTACTGCTAATAGCTACAGTCATCATGTGAAATAGTTTTTGGCACTGCTGCCAAGTCCGCTTAATATAACCAACCCTAGGCTTGTGTTTTTTTCTAAAGACGCTTGTAAATTCTGTGACTCACGTTTTTCAAAATAAACTTCACTGTTACACTGAATAAACTTACCTGTCCAGCAGAAAGCCTGCAACCTCCAAATCCAATTTTAATCCCCGCTCCCTCATGAATTGTCTCCACTCCACCTGATAATAAAAGCTACGCCAATGTACACTCTCGTTTTCTCCCGGTTATTACTTCATTTTCCTTTCTAGCTTACTTTCTCTTCCATCTCGCTGGGCAGAGCAGAGGGGTGGTCCTCCGTTTCAACAGAAAAGGTTAAATAGAATGATCTACGGTTGTCTTTGCTTGTTTTCTACTCCTCCACCAACAGGACGTCTTCATATAAATGGCCGATACGGAAAACACGTATTGCTGACAAGTTTGTCCCCTTTCGGCTACTGAAATCAGAAATGGCGACGCAACATGGCGCCTCCCAGTGGGTGCACTCTCACCAATGTATTTATAAACTACTCATTTTAAGCTATGAGAACAATTTCCTTTTTGTGAGGTTATTTAACTTTGTCAACATGTGTATTTATAAAAGCAATACTGGATTTTTTCTAATTAAAAACCACATTAGTTACACACTGCCCCTTTAGGAAAGGTAGTCCCTTATATTCACCTTTGGCATCCTCAGCAGTGATGGTAAGGGTGTATTGAGGTGCTGTGCCCTCCATGCTGTCTGCCTGGACAGAAATGACACCTGAGTCGCGGTCCACTCTGAACAGGGCACGAGGACTCTCTGGAATTTGCCCGACCAATCGGTAGAAGATCCGCACATTGTCCGTTTTGGGATCATCGTTGTCGGCTGCCTGCACTGTCAGGATTTCGGTCCCTGGAGAAATACAGGTGGAAGGTACAATAAAAGTGCATCCTGACGCATCAGAGCTTCTAACCATACAATTTTAATTTTAAAAGTTCAGGCATTTTTGTAAGTTTGTAATTATCCTAATATTTGTACGGAAAGCTTATGCAAAACCTGAGGATCAATCAACATAACCGTACAATATTTAATTTTCTGTAATATGGTGCAGACTCCACAACATGACAATAATGGAATGAGCGGCGGCAGCTTGCCAATAGGGGGCGCTCAGCCACCGCCACCATGAGAATTTCAAGGGAAAAAAGCATAGACACAGTAAACACAAATTATGTAATTTAAAGTAATTATCACATCTGTTCTGCCATAAATTGAGTCTTAAATTAGATTTTTTTGTGTGTGTGTGTTTCAATGCCGTGGGATGCAGGACAAATGTGTGTCCATATGTTTTTGTTACCTTCTGTCTTCCATGTGACTTCATGCTGGTGTCTAATTGGTTACTTAAATACTTTCCTCTGGGCAGAGCCCTCTGTACCCATGGCCAATCAACACTTTTTGTGCAATCCTTCATCCAATCAGATTAATTTATGATACTCATCACTCTAAGTCACATCCCTGGTAGTTTAGACGCATTAACGCAAATATCACTTAAACATTTGGATGCAAGTGTAGGAATCAGACATAAACAGCAATAGGAAAATAGGAGAGAATTACATAGAGCAAGAACATTTGATCATTTATTTACAAAATAAGAACTTCACAATGCTTTCACTGGTAAAAAAAAAAAAAAAAAAAAGCAGACCGACTTGATTTAAAAATCCAGCAGCAGACAACTGACAGTAGATGGATTTATGTTCGAACAGAGTTTTATTTTTGTTTTACAATCTCTGACCTCTAGTGCACCCCTCCAAAAAACATGTTATCACCAGCCGCCACTGAGAACGAGGGTAAAACAATAAACTTCTCTTTTATAACTCACTCAGTGATTCCCTTTAGATTAACAGATTGTCCCATCTAATTCATTTCCCAGAATCAAATCATTTTAAAAGCATCAACAAAATGGCTTTTATGCTGGTACTACATTTGTCACGACACACAGGGTGCTTTTTATGATCCTGGAGAAGAGTGAGGGTGTTTTCCCAGGGTCTTGGCAAATATCCCACAACCCTTTCACAAAAGCTACCTGGCACTCAATGTACTTTTAACACTAGTCTGTAACAGCACTTTACCAATATATATATATTTTTTCCCCTGAGGCTGTTAAGCATTCCAAATATAGACCAAAATGGACACTGAGTAATTGTAATTCTTCATGTTGTTTTTAAAAACTCTTCAGTTCATTATTTACAAAGATTACAAAATTCCAACTCCAGTATGATCCGACAAAGCTGGCACATTTTAAATGCTTAGGATTTAGGATTTTGTTTGAAAGGACAACTGAATTATACTCCCGCATTACATCTCCTATGTGTTTAAAAAAGTAGGAGTTTGAAAATTAAGGTTTTGACAGTCATCTTAAATGTGTTTTAAGTGTTTCTGTTGTTCAATGAAACAATTAGCTACTCAGGTGGTATGGTGACACTGGTGTTGGTCCCGGGTCTTAATCTCAGCACGACTGAATTTTCTTTGGTTTTTCTACCACTGTCCCAAAATAGGCATGTGAGATTCAGTAGAGACTCTGATTTGCCTTTAGGATTTAGGAGATGTATGAAATGCTCGTTTGACTCAAATGTTCATGTGTTGGCCATGTGATGGGCTGAAAAGGTCCCGCCCTGAAAAGGTACCCCGCCCCTGTGGGCCACTGATAACTACGCTAATTTATTCTGGCCAGAGAAGAGTTCATTTATTAATAAATCAAATGTAATCTGATGCAGCGATGATGGCGAAGGTAATGAAATTTCCTCCTGAAAGCACATCGGGCTCAACTAAGACACAGAAATAACGCAGAGCCTTGTTGCCCGAGACCCCTGTTGCAGGACATGTTTTGGTTGTTGTTGTTTTGTTTTGGGGAGGTGAGGTGTAATTTGTGAGTTTACTGTACAATGAATGCCAGAATGTACAGGTTGAGTGTTAACCACTGAAAGGATTGAAGCTGATTGTAAATTGAAATCAACTTTGTCATTTTAACAACACTCATTTAGTGATATCTGTCCATCATAAATGTTTAGAACCAAAAACTGAGACGTTTCAATCAGAAGTGAAAAAAAGGGAAAAACTGTTTGTTACCTGTTTGCATCGCAATTATCATTCAAGGCGGCACAGAAAACAATTATACGACAGACGGGACATGAATGAGTGGACTGCATTACAGCAACGTTGGCTTGCAGTAAGAAGGTCCTGTGATGTAAACGGGTGATGAAATGCGACAGGACGGTTCAGACTATGGACGCTTTGAAAAAAAATCAGATACAGATCCAAATTAGTTCCACGTGCGGAAGTGGCACAAATTTTTGGGGGAGTTGAAAAGATCAGAAATGGGCCATTCACACTGCCAGTGAAAGAAAGAAAGGATTTGGGTCGCATTACCCTGCAGTTGCTCCGTGTTGGACTGGCAGCCCGATGACATAAGATAAACGATGGTTGGGTGGACATAATTACCTAAAAGTGTGTGGCTAATCAAAAGTTGGCTCCCACCTCGTCTGCTCAGAATAATTCTCTCCCTTGAGCAAATCCAGTTGATGCTGCCAGCCCCAGATAATTGCTACTGCAGCTCTCTGATTCTGATCTGAAATTAGTTTTTGTTGTCATCTATACCTTGCCCACTTCCCAAAAGTTATTTGATTTGTGGATCACGCTTACACCTCAGTCTATCTGGAAAGATATTGCCTTGAATGTAGATCCTGTACTATTTATTATTTAAAGTCAGAGGTTAAACCTTTCCCTGTGACACTGCACGGATAAGCAGGTATAGACAATGGATGGATGGTTAAACTTGTTCTTTTATGACTCAACGTCCTTGACCAGTGGTCCAAGATATCAAACTACTATCCTGTTGTTATGCTAGGCTTGTTATTTGCCTTTAAATACTTTCGTAGGTTGTTTAAATATGGATAAATATAAATATTTTTGAAATTGCAAAAATTTTATAGTTAAAAATTCTTCAAATTGTTTTCTGCTGTAACATAATTTATTACTAGGGAATTTACTGTCAAACTTTTCACTCTATATTTAACGTAGCCTGTTTTCTCTGCAAAATTATTGTGTACATTTTGGCTTTAAAACATAATACAATTTCTTCTATAGATCCACATTAAGGTTTAGCCTACAATGCATCAGCAGGGTAGATAGGTAGCTCTGGTTTACGTTCAAGGCTGAGAAGGGAAATTCAAAAAAACAGAACATTTTGTAAGCGTCCACTTCAGAGATATCTAAAAGCTTTCAGTTACCCCGAGCAGCCAGTTCCTTCACCACGGTGTGGTACTGGGCCTGAGGAAATGTGGGTCTGTTGTCGTTGGCGTCACCCACCATCACCCGCAACTCCACAGGTTTGGCAATTTGTCTGCCATCCGGACGCTCAACTACTATACTGATGTGGAACTGGAGGAGAGAACAGAAACATGATATTTGATGACATAATGTTTACAGTGAGGTACTTTCAGTCAGGTACACCTGATAATTTTAATGGGATTAGTAAAGAAAAAACCTTACTTTTTATATTATTTAACCTGTCCATTGTAACTTTACAAGAACATGATGGGATACTTTCCTACAGGTACAGTTTCTGCAGTCTCAGATCTATGAAGTAGTCATAGGTTTGCCACATGAGCATTTGTGCCAGAACTGACTGCTGTCAGAGCCATTTGAGGGTCAGATGAGCTTCATTTAAATGCAAAACCAAAGAGTAAACTGCAGATTTTGATTTGTATTCGTAGCACACATGAAGATCTTTCGGCAACTGAACGTAATTTGAAATTAACTCGCTGCCATGTTGCAATCTTGTGCCAAAGGGGGGTCTTCTGCTGTGACATTCAAATGTTGGATTGTTTCCTCAGCTAAAATTGCTCATACAAGAAGTAGAAAAGGTTACACGGTGCTCTCGTTTTGGACGAGTTTTATGTATCAGGACTATTTGACTGAAAGCTGCAGATAACATCACTAAAGCTCATAACAAATTTTGTGGGGCTGCATTTAAACAAAAGGAGTCAAAGGTAATATGCGTTTGAATTTCAAGATTAGATTTAAGGTTAAAAGTACAATTTTCATTATTTATAAAGCTCATTATTTTCACTCTTTCCACACTTTAAACCGAGATTCAGTACCAGTGGAAATACATATGCTTCAAACCTGGTCTTGCGTCTCTCTGTCCAGAGGGGCGTTGAGATAGATGACACCTTCTCTGCTGATGGTGAAGAGCATCTCTGGAAACTCCCCGTCCAGACTGTACTCTGCTTGGCTTCCACTCCATTTGACCTGAATTCAGCAAACACATTCATGCAAACAGCATTTTAATGACGACAGCTCTCTCTCTCTATATATATATATATATATATAATGAGTGAAGCTAATAAAGCTAATTGTAAGGTTGTTGTCTGGGTGCTGCAGGGACATTTATTATAAGAGCTTCTGCAATAAAACATACTAAGGTTGCCCTTTGTTTATTTGACAAAGGAGTGAGCAATCGCATTGAAAATGATGGGGACCAGAGAGCATGGCCAAAACTAACGAGGCGGGCTAAAGGGGAATTTCCACTCTGTTTTACAACCCCTGTTACAGGGCTAAACAGAAGGATCTGTTGGGTGCCATCAAAATGGCACCCAACAAGGAGAGGATCCCAGACGCTGCACAGCTGATGCAAACCCGAAGCATATGCATCTCCTCAGCTCACTGTCAGAGCAGTAACAGCCCCCCCATCTTCGGTGCTTTTATATACACATACCCAATCCACACATCTGACTGTGTTATGGTGTGTTTCCAGACCTCTGAACTCTGCAGAAATTAGATTAATCCTGACTGACTGCTCTATTTAAAGCTGCACGCAAAAACATGGATGAGATCATCTGTTTTTGCTTTTGTCTGTATTTGAGTTAGCAGAGCACACTGAGTCTTCTTTTATAGGTTCAGCTTGTACTTCTGCACAGAAGCATCTCACAAGCACTGAGGAGAGAAGTCGGTGGCTGATGTTTTGAAATAAGCATTTGGCTTTGCCTAAAGCTTAAATTTAGCAACCAGTCGATTAGTTAGAGATAAAAAAAAGTGTTTTCCAAATTAACTATAAGGGTCATGGTAGTTTACATAGTAGATAGTTGACATATTGATTAAAGAGAGATGATGAAAAGATACAGCTTTATTACAGTGTGGTCACCTAAAAAAATTAAAACGGGGTTCAAAACATTTAATTTGAAATGGACAGCTTACTGTTACAGAAAAACGTTACTTATGTCAGGGCCTTGCTTAGTGGTAATTTATCTGGTATTTCTGGCACATTTTCAGAGGAAATGTTACAATTGCTGCCAGGAGGGTTTATAAAAGTTTAGGTTGTAGGTCACAAAATATTGATACATATATTTGAATATGCAGTCTTATGTTTTTTTTTTATGTTTCCAAATAAAAGAGCTTCAGTTTAGTGTCATGTTATTTTCATTTTGTATGATTCTCCTTTTAGTTTCATCATACTTAGGCCAGTGAACTATGAAAACTGTTGAAAAGCTTTAATCATTGATGTGATCCAAAGTAGAATATGACACGAGGGGTATTTCTTTACAAGTAACAACCCTAACAGCGTGTATACTTCATAGCATAGATATTATTTTCTACATACAGCTGATATATACATGGACTGTATAAAAATACACATAGAGCTTTTTACTTATTCTCTGATACTAAATCAGACTAAATGTTTCCTGTTTTAGGTCAGTTGTGATTTCCAAGGTTATTTGTGTTTGCTAAATGTCAGAATCATTTTCATTTCATGGTTGTTTTCTTGAAATTCAGAAGTCTACATACCTCAGCTATCTAACCTGTGTGTGGCACCTTCAGGTGCCACATTTCGTAGGGTAAATTGTACCCTAAGAAAGAACCAGACTTGTGAAGATAGACAATTCTCTTCCCGATGTCTTGGCTGATTTCTTTTGATTTTTTTCATGATGTTGCACTGTATATTTGAGGTGTTGCCTCACCTGGCTTTCCCAAATCTTTTAAACTTCAGTATTTGAAGGACTTTATGAAAGATTACTCATTTTTCTGGTGTTTAGCAAATAGATATAATTTAGGAAATCCTAACTGACCTAAGACAGGACACATTCAGACTGATTCATTGTCGGTCAGTGAGAAAAACAGGTTATGTTTCTTTTGATATAATGTCCATATAAATATTTAGTTTCAACTTTATGTAACGTTGGACCAAGAAGGTGAAATTGAAATGGCAATCATGGTTAAATCTATCCTCATGTTTTCCAGTTTGCAAGGTATCATGTAATGCTCCTTTTTTCTGACCATTTTTCAAATTACTACATTATGAATTAATACCATATTTTTTATAGATGTGGTAAATCGACTCATCTCTGAAGTGAGAGTGATAATCTGCTTTTTAAAGGCAAAAAGTCCTAGTTTAAAGTTAGAAATTTTCTGACTTCTTAAATGGTGTTATTTGCAAAAACAAATACATAAATAAATCTAATAAACATTCCTTTTTTCTTTTTCTCTTTTATAAAATTTATTTTCTTTTTCTCTTTTATAAAATTGAACACTGTGTTAGCACGCTACTCTGTGTCACTGTAACCAAGGGAATAAGGTAGCTGAATGGCCCCATAGAGCCGCACTGCGCAACAGCTGAGGATTTTGTGTTTATCTGGCATTATAAGCAGATGACCATCAATTCAATTACATATATCATTTCTTTATATTTTTTACAATATGAGATCACCTCTGCTGATCATTCTTAGCTAAAAAACATGCAACACCAGCAGTACAGGCATCAGAGATTTCTCTTGCTCTGCTCCAAAACTCTGGAAGTCTTTCCTGCCAAATATCCACTACATTGACTCTCTTCCCCTGTTCCAAACCTGACTTAAACCCCACCTGTTTGTTGGTTTTGAATTTGCACGGTGACCCTGAGTGTTGAGAAATGTGCTTCTAAATAAACTGTATTATGATGATATGAATATCTTAAAATCAATAAATATGCTCCAGTAAAGGTGGGCCAATACGGCGGATCTGCAATATTGCATTCAGATGCTAAAACGGGAAAGTCTGTGCAGTTAAGAACTTTAAACAATAATCCAGAAGTGTTTTGGCATCTTAGCCACTCCTGAACCTAAATAGATTGTTGTCATTGAGTTCAAGTAGTTCTGCTGATTGCAATAATTAATCAAAGTTTTAGACAATCAGAAACATGCACCAGATAATAGACTCAAATGAATCTCCTTGTACTCACTGGAGAAGAAGAACTTGTAAAAAAACAAAAACAAAAAAAAAAAAAAAAAAAAAAAAAAAAACATGGGACTTTAATATTTAAATTCACAGTTTGGGGTTGATTTGATCTCATATGAGAATTTGAGGAATCTCCACAGCATCTGTCCTCATAAGAGATTCTTAAAGGGAGAACAAGAGCAGCAAAAAGCAGAAAAGTGAGTGGAGCACTTTTCACAACGTGGACGTTGTCAGCATGAAAAACACAACATTTGTCACAACTGAGTCGACGTGTGGACATAACTGCTCCATTTATACGAGAAAGTGAGGGAGGTGGGAATGCATAGCGTGTTCCCTCTAACAGGACTATCTCTGTATGTGTCATAACAGCAGTCAGTCCCAACACCCACTGAGCGCTGCAAGACGATCACGCTACGTAGGCGAAACGAGGCTTTCCCCGAGTAAGCGCCATGTCAGCCTGATCTGCTGTTCTTTCTGCTTTAGATTCAGGATGAGGGAAGGTGGAACCCTGGTTTCTAATTTTTCTTTTATTTTTTTTAGGTGGATCAGCCAACGAGTTAATAAGCTTCATTTCTCAGACATTTGTCACAATGATCATTTAGGTGTTTCCACACAGGCCAATTTTCACTCAGACACCAAGGGGCATTAAGGACATCAAATAAATAAGACATAAAAAATAACAAAAATCATCATTTATGGTATCAACCCTACATTCAAAAAATCCTGAATAGATTTGATTCTTTATCGTAAATCGGAGTCAAGATTTGAAAATACTACAGAAATGATCAAATGCGCCTCCACTTGTGCAATCACACATTTTCTGTGGGTGGAGGAGGATGTTAGAGTAGGAGGGAAAGATGAGCTGAGGGTGAGTGTGGGGGAGGTGGAAGAAAAACAAAGAGGGGGAGGTTTGTCATCTACCTTTTGGCCACAGTCTGTCCAGAAATGGCAGAATACATTTATATGGGTCTTGCTCTTCTCTATTTGTTTCCATTTCTCAGTGCTGAATGGAAATAAAAATCTTTTCTCTCTACACATAAACATTTGAAAAGAATTTAGAGTCTTTTTTTTTCAACCAATATTTTCTGTTCCATTCATGTCTTATAAAACCTCTGAGGGTGTTTGGGTTATTTATAGAAGCAGAGCTAATATGAGTAACTCTGTAACAAGGAATAAATATATATATATATATATATATATATATATATATATATATATATATATATATATATATATATATATATATATATATATATATATATATATACCAGGATCAAACTCATGCATGATAAAACTGAGCCCATTACACAGAATCTATGTTCTTCTTTTGGACAAATTTTACTCTCTAGAAAAACGATAATTATTATTTTCACTGAAGTATGAAGGATCCACCAATCACTTAATGAGGCATAAGAAGGGAAGAATACAAATCTGATATTTCATCTAATTAGAATTATAATCTAAGAATTTCCCTATGTTTAAAAAAAAAATAATATTGCCATTGTTTTGCTGTAGCTTCCATAAAAAAGGTTATTTTGTTCTATTAATGACAAGCAACTAATAATCTTTCTTCATTTCTGATGAATTCGGCGTTTATTTTCTTTTGTAAACATGGGAAATTACCCCTTCAGGTAAAATAGTGTGGAACAAAGACTACCCCCGCCTAGTTCTACAGCAGGCAAACCAGCCTAAGTAAATAGCTGCAGATTAACTTGGCTGATAAAATACTTCCTACAACAAGCAAAGCAAAAATAACATCTGAGATCTTAAGTGGGAAAATAAACATAAATTCTTCACCATGGCTCAGACCATAAGTGCTTTTGTTTCCCAAAGCATGTTAAATATTAAAGTGTTTACACTGTGTAGTAGGATTAAAATAACACTCCTTGTGTGAGGGATCATAGAAGTTAAAGTGACTCAGCCAGAAAGGATTCATTGCATTCACCCAGCATGAATAATTTAGTATTTGATCACTTAGCAGGTTTTGAGAAGTACTAAAAAAGAAACTAGCAAGGGGATACCTTTTCTCTCCATCCTGACTATTGATCATGATCCTTTGATTATAATACAATACCGCAATGGATAATATGCTTTCCGGATTTGGTAGGAGAATAAAACAAGTAAAAAAATATATATATCTTTACTTGTTTAGCTATTGATTCCAGTCAGGTATCCGAGCCAACCCGCACTGAGACGGCACTGGTAAAAGTTTTAAATGACTGGCAACTCAACAGGGAAGCATCACAAAACATCTGATGAGCTTTTACAGGATCTCAGTCCAGAACATAACCAAAGTCTGGCAAAGTGGAATAAGATCATTTCTATCATATCTTGACTATTTATTTGCTTTACATGTTGTGCTTTATAATTTGTTTCTTTTTATTTGAAGCTTACACGTCCGTTGCTGTGTATTAACGTTTTATTAGAACTTTTTTATATAGAGTTGCATTATTTTTCTGTAAAGCCCCTGGAATCGCTGCCGCTCAGCTGTCGATGTCTCACCTGTGAAATGGGAATGGGGTAGGGACCTGGGAGATTCTCCTGAAGTCGCACGGGGTCCGGCGAGGCCCAAGTGTTCCCGGTGACCTCAACGGTAACGATGCCGGTGGTGAAGAACGCATTGCTCCTCCCTCCCATGTCTTTCACCATCACTGAGAGTTTATAACGACCGCACATTTCTGGGTCCAGAGTGGAGGCTCCTGAGGGGGGAGGAGGGTCACAGCGCAGTGAGAATTAAGAAAATAGCATTTTATTTTGGGAACAGTTTATTCTTAGCACTGACATTATCACCAAATTCAGTGGAAGATTATTCTGTAAACACGCCCCAGTGTGACAAAAATAAATCTGGCTTTTGGAAACAAATGACCCACATAATAAATTAACACCTGCAAACACAACTAAAATGTAATTAAACCCGGTAAGTCTGTCACTGACCACAGACTCCTTCGGATAAACGCGACATCACACCATTGTTGCTAAATTTAACATGTCAGCGCTTATTTAAAGCACCAGGATGCTGTTTTTGTCAAATGCACAAATGGAAGTGAAATAGCTCAAAAAGCACACCGCAGAGGCAATCATAACCGGTTTCAACTAGACTGCAGATGAAATAGGGAAAAAAAAAAAAAAAAGAAATCAAGGAGGCAATTTTAGTGCTCCTTGCCACTTGGAAATCAGCAGCTTCTGTCAAAGCGTAGCAAGGGGAAAGACGAGAGCAGCAGAAATAGAAACGAGCACGTGGGAATTCACTGCGAGTCCGCACTAAAAATGTGCCTGTTCACAAACAATAAAGTAGCCTTGATTTTTAAAGGATTATGGTGTTCTTTATATTTGAAGCTCCTACAAAAAAACCTAGTGTCACATATCTTCTAGTAGGCTTCTGTAGAGGTGTTAAAGTTATTTCCTTTTCAGAAAATAACCTCAATGCGTGGCTAATGGTGTGCAGAGATTTATTTGTTAGAAAGGAAGAAAGCTCACTTTTGAGACCAATTTTAAATGACTTGCTTCGGCAAAATGCAAAGAGTCTCTAGGCCCCACAGCTTATATTCTGTTCAGTACAAACCTCAGTGCAAGTAGGTGGATGAGCACAATTATATTTTCATGACAATTCAATGGATGCAATAATAATAAGATTCAACACAAAAGTGGTTTAAAAGCATATTAAGTGTAATTCATGTGGCCCATTTACTGAAATCTCATTGTGAGATACAGTCACCATATAGAAATGTGGCTGCAGTAAAAATATGAGGGGGTATAGAAGGTGTTGTGAAAGTATGGTTGTCACAATGAAAGGAATTCCCTCTCAGTTTTGAGGGAGCACAGAGAGATTTCTCAAGAGCGATTTTCTGTTTTGTTTTTGGTTGGTTGGTGTCAAAAGAATAGTTAAATGCACAGCTGCAAAAAAACCTACAGCATAATGCATTCAGTGTACTCTATATTTGGTAATTTACCTGGATGAAATAGCACGGCCAAATTAATTTTAAGAATCATGTTTATAGTAAAAATAATTTGTATTCACTCAAAAAGCTGTTTATCACCATAGGGTAATTATTACCATCGGAATCAGAATTGTCAAATATCCGATCAATGATTTAGCCATTTTTTTCTTTCTTGCTTTGCTTTCGCCTTTCTGTAAGTTTCCTGTAAGGAATATTTTTTTGCGGTGGGTTGGGGGCCACCTTGCCATTTATCCTGCCAGGTTAGGTTGGGTGAGTAGGTGGGTGGGTGGCTGGGGGGGGGGGGGGGGGGGGGGGGGGGGGGGGTCCCCACCAGTTTTTTTGCCTGTGGTTTCAGTTTTGCAGGGATTGAAATGTTTGATATAAAGACATCCAATTGATTACATTGACTGCAGACCCTTTTGCCTTGTTGTCCCATGTTCTTCTCGGATTTTCTTACACCCTTATGTGGTACATTTCTAAAAAAAAAACTTCTTACAGTATAATTATTTATTGTGAGAAATATGCATCTGTTTTACTTCCTGGCATTCTGACTTGTATAATGTTCATATTGTTGCTATTACTTCCATCCTTGTCATTACCATTATTATACCAGTCATACTTTAAGTCAGGGGTCACCGACTGCTACCAGTGCTACCAGTACTGACCTTTACACTAGAAGATTCAGAGTTCATCTTAAATTTATGTAAAATAAACATACTTTTCATGTTTTGTTATAGATATTGTCATTTTTAAATCTATATAAATGCAAAGGAGAATAAACAGGAGGAGTAACGGAATAAAACAAACATTTAGATGCAGCTCATTGGTGGATTGTGCTTTTTTTTAGAACAGGCTCATGGGCACAACATGTGGTCCTGGGGGGCTACATGGTGCCCGCGGGCACCATGTTGGTGACCCCTGCTTTAAGTGATGTGATGTTATGTTATGCTAGTACACCAACTGACCCTCCTCAGTGAGGGAAACCTCTCCTGTAATGGAGTCAATGAAAAACATTTGACTGGAGGGAATCCTGGGCGTTTGCTCCATCAGGCTGAACCGCAGCTCAGCATGAGCCGTGTCACGGTCATCGCGATCGAGCGCCTCCACCTGCATGAAGGGGATCCCTGATGCACACAGAGGATGCAAAGACAACAGAGAAAGATGAAGCATGACAGAGAGACGGGTGCTGTTCATTATTATTGCAAACAACAAAACATCCTACATACAGTTGTTTACTATATATACATCTTTACAGTGGGGATGAAGGAATATCTTTTTTGCATTATGATTGAATACATTTACTTTTTAAAAATAAAAGTTAATGTGCAGGTCAGGTCCTATGACAAAGCGCTAACAAAGCTTTAATGCGATGAAAAGATTTAGAATCAACTCTGCAGCCTTATTAAGGAATTCCTTAAGTACAATATTTACTGTACAGAAAAAAATATTTTATATTTTTTACATTGGTATAATGCATATGTTATTTTTTGATTCCATTGCTCTTGTGTGTCTTAGTTCCCTCTCTGAAAAAGTACATACAAATAAAAAGAAGAAATTGTTGGGGATATTTCCTTCATCATATTTAACACATTTGGACAAGCAAATTTCCAGTGGAGAGAAATAAATGGCCATGGAAGACCTTAACATTCTTGTACCTTTGAGAAGCCCAAGCTGTACGCTGCCTCTCATGCTCTCCTCTATGAAGGTGGGCACATTGTCGTTCTTGTCAATGACACACACTTCCACGGTGAAGCTCTGTCGATGAGACGACGATCTGATGTTCTGAGCGGCGTCCGATGGTCTGAAGGACACCTGCAGTACAGACGCCAGAACCCTGACTCGGTGTGTTGTGTTTGAACATCACTGACAATTACTCACAATCCAAGCAGAGATTTAAAATCTTTATGCAACACCGAACATAAGATGAATGTGATTTGATGTAGATATGCCAAGCAACTTCATTTCACATATCTTGAATTTGAAATTGATATATCTAAAATTAGCAATATATGGGAAACTGAAATATGACATAATGCAGTGTATAACCTGCAAAGAGTAGGATGGCTGTTTCTCTCTGTCCAGCGGTTTTATTGCGTACAAAAACTGGGCGTCTACTCCAAATATCCCCTCATCGTCTCCAGTTAACACCAGGTCAGTGTAATTACTTGGCAGGTTGTGAAGCTGTGCAAAAAGGAAAAACAAAAGACTCAAAATAGTTTGTACTGCTGCTTAAGACGCATAAGCAAGATGACACAAAAGCAAAACAGATATCATTATGCTAATGAAATTATTACTATATTTAGATAAATTCACCATGTAAATAATTTTAAGACTTGAACCATTACATTGTTGATTTCAGTGCAAACCATCCACATTTTATTCGTCACAGGGACCGTCACCCTTTCTTCTCCATTTTCTGTGTAACAATTGTGGAACTACTAATTGGAACAGAATGCTCATTTTTTTCCTCAAAACGTGCTTTAAAATCATTAATTCCTCCGAGCACAATTGACAGCATGAGTGTTCAATGATTGTTTTAAATAGTCCGTATCGTTTTTGTTGTGCTTGGATTTACCTTACAAATGTCAAGTGCAGTACCTTTTTAACACCGTTCATACATCTTGACCTTTTTCACATTTTATTGCAATGCATCCACAAACTTTAATGGATTTTATTTGGATTTTGTGCTATGGATCAAAACCAAGTGGTGCAGAATTGAGAACAGGAAGGAAGGATGGAGAATGTTTGGCATTTTGTTCAGATTTTAGATTGTGTCTCTTCCAGCTTTGCATGTCTGGACATGCTGGTTTGTCCATTTTAATAAAATAATTTAAGTTTTGTCATATTGGAAAACCAGCCTCTGTAAACGGCAGTTGTTATTGCAGCCCTGCACTCCAACAGCACTATATACACAAATACAATTTTACCCGAGCTATTTCATTGCAGCTCTGGCTGTGTGTTTAGGCGTGTTACTCTGCTGGAACGTGAACATCCTCCCCAGTCTTAGGTGTGTTGCAGCCTTTAACAAATTTTCCTCCAGAATTGTTCTGTATTTAGCTCCAACAATTTCAACTTCAACGCTTACCAGCTTCCCTGTCCTTGTTAAATAAATGCTCATAACGTGAAGCTGGCACTACCATGGTTTTTTTTACAGCCGTGAAATACACAGCTTTTTGTTTGTACAGTTAAACACCACAAGCCAACAATTATTCATACCCTTGTTATATTTATGATATATGTAATGTTAACATTTTAGGAGGATCAATTTGAATCAGGAAGAGAACCTGTGGAGAGAGTTAAAGATTAGTGTGATGGCAAGGAGGCTCTCCGACCTCAAAGACTTGGAAGACCCATCATCAAGGATAAATGTTTTTTCTTTTCTCTTTTTTTTTTTGATTTTCAACTGTTTTCATTGCAATCATTATTAAACTGGCATAAGTAAGGGTTTAATGATAATAACAAAAACCAGTAAAAACATGCAGATTGCTGTTTTGATTGCTGTAATGCCATTTAATATTTCTCCATTGATTATTAAGAATGGTATACATAATTTTGGCATGCTTTGTATTGATAAAAATGTATTAAAAAACAGAAAAAAAAACATTTGTCGTTAAAACTAATACTGCTGTTACAGTCTCACATTCTGTATGCTACTTTGTGCTGGACTATCGCAAAAAAAATAAATAAATAAATAAACAGTACAGAAATGTTTGTACCGGTAATGTGACAAAACATAGAAAAGTCAAATGGATATGAGTATTTTGGGGGGCAGCAAAAGATTTTGAGATGATTCCAAAATGGAAAGCGTGCGTCTGTCCCCGTTAACCCTGCGATGGACTGGTGACCTGTGCAGGATCTGCCTCTGCCTCTTTTCTTGGATACTGTCCAGCCTCGTGCAACCCTGACCATGACAAAGCTAGTGTGGAAAACTGAGGGAAGGTCAAAGCGAAAAATAAATCAGCCCTGAAAGTGTTTATTCACAGAACCCTTTATGATTTGTAAAGAAGGACCTCAGCAGTGCTGTAGCGTAAGGTTTGCTAAGTGAATCATGCAAGACGTCTAAATAGGCGAACAGACGAGTGGGCCGCTCGGTGACGAATGGAGCTGCATGAAAAGATTTTTTACCTTGAGCAAATCTGAGGCAATTATTCTGTCCAATCCATTTATAACACAAAGCAGGGTTGTTATCCTCCAAAAAAAAAGAAAAAGCATAGAGCATGTCATGTTTATGACAGTCTGGCGAAAAAAGCAAAATGGATATATATTTGCGCAGGATGTATTGACATCACTGTAAAGCCGATCAATGAGCCATACACTCATGATGCCACGCAATCCAGAGGACATCTGAGTGACACAGATGGATAAAACACCCCACCTGCCTCCAAGCTGGACTAAAAGCAGAGGGCGGGTCAGACGCCAGAGAAGCACTGTGAACATGCCAATTATAGAAGAGCCATGACGTCAGCGTGTTCGTGCATCTTCAACCTTGAGTGCAGAAAAAAATGGGTTGTAATAAAAAGGGCCTGATGCTGTTTTGACTCACTATCTACCTTCATCTCCTTTCAGTCGAGCAACAGAGGTCTTTCATCACGCAATGGTAAAAGTGTTAACAGAAAAAAGGATGGGAGATTATTAAAATGTGTATTCTAGCTTGCAATACAGGCAGCTTTTTCTATGGTACTTTTTTTTTTAATGTCTTCCATACAAGCTCATCTTCATTCACAAAGGACAGGTTTGGGGGTTCATTTCTCAGTTCCGTTTTTATTACCTGATGCTTTTTTGTTTTGGCTTTGTGAACAGTGAATATTTGTTTTATTTCAAGTAAACTGTGGGGGCTTACCTTAGTTAGATACCATGGGAAAATGCCATCGTAGTTTTCAGGAACACCTATTTTGACACTTGCCCCTGAGCATGGCACTAATGTCTGAAGCGTTGCAAGCTACGAAAAACAGCATAATAAGTGTCTTACTAATGATTACCACAGTTTTTCACCTATTTAGTTTCTTAGACAAACAACCGCAATAAGGCATATGCATAAAAACAAGGAGGAATAACATGAAACTTACTAAAAGTGCTGCGAGGAGCATTGCCGTGGCTTTCCTGTCATCCATCTGTTCCTGTAAATGTGGCACACTCACCGTTTTTTTTTTTTTTAAACCTGCCAATGATCAACACAAGCACCGTCTTTGTTGCTGATTTATCCCTGTGGTATTCTTTTGAAACCAACGCCCCAGAAACATAACAACACTGGATCAACCACTGCAGCTCACAGGGCAGAAGACCAACAAAGACATGTTTGAGTTTGGAGCAACAACTTGTACCTGTTAAACTTAAACTGAATTCAAAGAATAATCCAGCTATGTGCTAATGTCTGATGGACGTAGCTCTCAGCAATCTCAAAGGGCGTGCCAGAAAAAGTCTCCTACTCCAGGATGGAACATCGATCAGAAAAATAAAAATAAAAACTGACCGTGAAACACAAAATGATGACGATACAAATAAAATGATCACAGCTATTACATTTATCTTAAAGGCATGCATGCATCCAAAGTAATGACGACCATCCTACCTTCTCCAGATGATGCTTGCGCTACCTAACTCTAAGAGCTGTGAGAGAACTTTGAATTGGGTGGAAAATTTGTACACTCGCACTCTTTTTGGTGGGTTAATGTTTAACGGTCTGAGAGAGAGAAAAAACACACGCCTAACTACCTTATTTCCTTCCTTTAAAGCGGATACCCGGAGTGGTTCCGTTCCACTGATTGGATCAAATAAATATTCATGAGTGGCTAACTCACCCACACAATTTACTTCTTCTTAGTCCCTTTCTGAGTATTAAGTTGCCAGGGGGAATAATGAGAGGGGGAAGGAAACAGTTTTTTTTTTTTTTTATTGAAAATTTTATTGAAAATCAATGTAAACAAAGAATTTTCAAACAATGTCAAGGCTCACATGACCAACTTATTGCTTTACTCATACATTCACAACCTGAATTCAATGTCATGGAACAACACAGAATAAAAGAGTTTTTTTGCCCAAGCTTTGAGTAGTCTTCATTAACTTGGCCAAGGCACGAACCTGCGCACCGACATTCAAGTAAATATTAGAAACCCCCACATGACCTTGATAATGATGAGATGTTTGTCGCATTCAGCACTATGCCTACTTATGGTATATACATCAACCCTCCTCCCACAACGGCGCACAACTTCCCAATAGCAAGACGATCTTTGCACCTTATTAGAAATATCATGTCAGATCTTTCAGACAAAAGTATCCCTACGTGATGGCAAAATGTTTAAGGCAGACTGAAAAGTAAAATGTTTGCAAAGCTTTAGAAGATATTATCATTATCATGATATCATTTTACATTACCAGTCTTTTTTTTGTTGTTGTTTCTCTTGCAAATTACAGCCTGTCTTAGCTTTTGGTTTGTGCGTTAAAAACAACAAAAATATATTCTGTACAGCTCTATTAGTCCTTTAGGATTGGTGTTAAAACACACACAGGATCTGGTCTTCAGAGGCTAAAGAAAAAAAAAATAGAAGAAAAACAGAAGAAAAAAAAAGCAGTCTGTCTGTCTGTCCCATGTGCTGCTCAGAGAACCGTGAGGTCGTGGCACGACTTGGACTTCTGCCTGAAGGCCATCTTCTTGTTTTTGCGCGCGACCATGCGACCCAGAAAGCGTTTGGCCTTCTTGCTGATGCTCTCCCTGCGCCTGCAGTTGGCCATGCGTCGCGCGTTTTCCTCCTTGCTGTCCTTCCGCAAACGGATCTGCCTGACGATGCCCTCGAACAAGGCATGCACGTTGTGGTGAAGCGATGCGGACGTCTCAATGAACTTGCAGTCAAACACCACAGCACAGGCGCGTCCCTCTGCAATCCAAAGCACATGGGGGGGGAAAAGAGACGCACATTAGGTCTCTGGTTCTCGTGTTCATTTTGGCTGTTTCTCATGTTCGTCTTATTGATTAACTGCACTAACTCACCATCGACCGACACCTCTCTGGACCGCACCAGGTCACTTTTGTTGCCAACAAGGATTATGGGAATGTTCTCTGACTGCCTGGCCCGGCGCAGCTGGATGCGGAGCTCTGATGCCTTCTCGAAGCTCGACTTGTCTGTCACTGAGTACACGATGATGTAGGCGTCTCCCATCCTCATGCACTGCTCTTTAAGCCACTGACTGTTATCCTACAGAAGAGAGAAACAGATACTATCGTGAGGCTTGGCAAGTCTTTAAAAATGAGATATCCATCAATGGGGGGAAAAACACCCATTGCATTAATAATATATATAATGCTTACCTGCTGCCAGATGTCATAGAGCAAAATAGAAGCTTCCTCTTCGTCCACAACAATAGATCTGTCATAGGTGTTTCCTGGGGGGAACAAATATTGTGTTACATTCTGCCAGGAGAGCAACCCTTTTTGTCATCTATGTTACTACTTTTTTTCTAACATTTTTCTCAGCTCTATCAGGATTCAAGGAAAATGTTTGTCCTACGCCTGTGAGAATGTTCTGCTATATTATATATATATTTTAAACATGCTGTTAGTTGTGTGTTTCTAACCGAGTATAGAATATATAAATCACTCCATCCGCATGTTTTAATAGCAAAGCACAATTTCAGTGCAAATACATAATTAAGAGACCTATCTCTCTATCTTTACACTCATTTCGTTTTTTCTACTTCAGCAGTTTTATTATTCCCAATATTTTACACCCCAAAAATATCCCAGTATAACGTTGTATCAATGAAGATCTTCAGTAAACGTGTGTATATATATATGAATGTGGGCTGATGACTCATCGTCAGCATCACCATTTACCTGCTTCATCGCAGTCGTGACCGACATCCTCAAGCCCTCCAAAGACGCGCGCCAGGCTGGACTTGCCGACCCCCTGCTCCCCGAGGAGGACCACCTTGTACACCTGGGAGTCCGTCTCGCTGCCGGTGGAGATCACCGAGTCGGAGGAGTCCGAGGCACAGCTGCCCCGGTGCTCCTCGCTCGGGGAGTAGGACGTGCAGCGCAGGAGGTTGGAGAGCTCGTCGGTCTGTCCCGTCTGCGGCGTCGTTGCGCGCAGGTCCCGGTCATCCACGGGCATGCTTCTCCTGTGCAGGTTGGGAAGGTTCATGGGGAACGGAACGCTCCCTCTCCTCTTGTCCATGTTTCGCAATTTGTCACCCTTGTTCAAAGTCATTGTGAGGATGTCGAGGGTCTGTGGGTAGATGCGCCATGCGTGAATATGCGTTTTTTTGGTCGAATTGCATACACAGAAACAACGCTTAACACACTGGATATGCAAATAATAGATTTGTATGACTAGGGCAATTAAAAAGGTCATGCTATAAAATAAGAACAGCTGATCTGAACACATTATTGTCTGCTATCACGTCGAATAGTAAAACAAAAAAAGTTTCACGTTTTCTTTAAATATGAAAAAAAAGAAACTTACTCGGGGCCGATAAATAAATCCAACGAAAGCTATCCTGTAATCCTTGCTTTTAGAAAGTCGCTGCGGTCAAAAAGGCGGTTTTGCTTGAGTCTGATCACAGCCGCTGCTCAGCCTTTTTATATCTGACAGGAGTGACGTCGGCGGGGATTCGCCCCGGAGAGTCACGTCTCCGTTTATTGTGGTGGTGCGTAACGGTAACATCACGCAGGGGAGGGGGTGTATGACTGGAAAGGCTGAGGAATCTCCCTTCCGCAGCTCCAAATGGAGCTCACGGTTGAGGGGGCGGCCAGAGATGAATTTTTGAAGAGGGGAAGCCCACTTGAAACGGGATTTCTTGCACATTTTGGTATCAAAAATACAACACAAATTAGTTTTTCTTCTTCTATGTCGTTTGGATGTCCGCAACGTGTAAGCTGCACATCACACCCTAAAGCACAATGTGGACGAAATATATATGTATATATTTTTGTGAAACTGCTGAGGAATTTCAATCTCCACAGCCAAATCAGAGTGGAGGTTACTAAGGCGCGTTATTTTGTATCGAATATGGCGAGGTTTCTGCTCCATTAAAAGAGATCTTTGTAACTCGCCTTGTATCACTCTCAAAATCGAGCGTAAAACACACACACACAAAAACGTGCATATCCAAAAATATTGACGTTGTGATAATACATTCAGAAACCTCCGACAGATTTTAACCACATGAAAATTCTCCACACGTATGCCAGCCAATTGTCATTCATCCCCATGCACCACCTATTTCAAAAAATGAAAGAAACGCTGCTGTCGCACGATCTGTAGTTGTGATGTCTTTCAAAATGGTCTCGTCTGACCTCACAAGGAGAGCAAGAACGGTTTAATTGTGCTGCTCCATGCCTGGAATCAAAGTGTCTGAATTTAGGCGGCATAATCTGAATATAACGATGCTGAGTGCATTTGGTGCATATTCTGCATGGCTGAAACGTGGGGGTCTTCTCTCACTATCACACCCTTAGACAGAGAAATGCTTGTCTATCCATGATCACGCCTCTTTAGAGTTCAAGGTATAGTCTATTGCTGCCATCTTGTGGTAAGCCTATGGCATGGCATCTATCTATCTATCTATCTATCTATCTATCTATCTATCTATCTATCTATCTATCTATCTATCTATCTATCTATCTATCTATCTATCTATCTATCTATCTATCTATCTATCTATCTATCTATCTATCTATCTATCTATCTATCTATCTATCTATCTATCTATCTATCTATCTATCTATCTATCTATCTATCTATCTATCTATCTATCTATCTATCTATCTATCTATCTATCTATCTATCTATCTATCTATCTATCTATAGTTACGCTCGTTTCCTTTGGTGCAGTTTACAAGTGCTGGTTTATTTATGGGGCCAAGAATTATTATTTTTAAATCTGAGTTTCAGTTCTCCTTAAATAGCGACATTTAAACAGATATTAAACAAACTATTCATTAATCTCGCATTTCCGTATCAAACATTTTCTTTATGGGCGCAATGTAATATTCTCATCTTAAATGATGTGTTTCCGTTGCGTGCAAAGTGGAAAATTGTCACCATTGACCGAAATAAAGGTTTGAAAACAGCAGTATGTGTGTGATCAAATTAAGTAATGTGTTGGAATGAATCATGTTTTGTTGCCTCAACCTGGAATTAAAATAGCTTGAGAGTTAGCACCATTTCCTTTATAGAACACGCCTACATCTTTGAATATCCTTTTTCCTACTGTGAAGAAAGCAACAAATAAGAGAAGATAATAGAAAACTTCAGCATTCATCCAGCCATGAATGTGGAGGAGGAGGAAGATGAGGTGGTTGCCTCTTGCTTAGTGGTGTTACAGTCTCTGGGGTCTTAACGCCAGGGTGGGGCTGGAGTGGGGTCTCCAAGGGACTTTGTGGTGGAAATTCACTGTATAGCATTACACTGCACATCTATTACATCATCATTGTGCTGATGATCTATTATCATCAACACAATGATTAAACGTGGCTGATGAAGATTTCAAGTAGTCATACAAGCCAGAGGAGGTTTTTAATTTTAGGATTGTGATTCACATCAATAATCTACAGAGGGAACACAGAGGCATTTTACTGTTTTTGTCCTCTTCCTGAACTGAAAAAAAGCTGTGCAACAATAGCTTTTTCAGGTGACCAGAATTTTTAGATGAAAATATTTCCTGTTATTTGTTCAGAGTTCTGCGTTGCTAATTTATTTGTCTTTGCGCTCAGGTTAAAAAAAAAAAGAAAAAAAAAGTTTGGACATTTTTAAAGAATAGTTTAAAATCCAATTCACTTCTTATTCTACTGCACTTTTCTGTGTTTCTTTTTTTTTCATATTTTTTTTATCTGAAGCACACTTTGCAAAACATTGTCAGATTCAACATCTGAATGGATAATACCTGAAAAAGAAACACAATTTCTTAATTTAAATTTAGAAAGGCTTTTAGACAACTTTGACAACTGTAATCAATGGACGTTGGTTTAGGATTGCTGTCCCATTGAAAACAAAACAAGACATTTGTGCACCGCAGAACACGCTGGCCACTCCTCTCCACGCTTTTACTTAGCTTTTATTTAGCTATTTAGCTTTTATTTAAACATAGAGAGAGAGGGGGGGGGGGCATGGAGAGAAATATGATCAAGTAACATTGTCCATGTAAATTTTTTTTAGTTTTAGTCCGCTCTTGCTTAATTGCTACTGGCTGGATTTATTGAATCGTGTCATTTTTCACAACTAAATTATAGTGCACCATGTAAGTACACATACCCAGAAAGAGTAATTTTGGTTTGTCATAAAATACATGTCAACAAACCTTTTTTAATTGTTGAAGGTTCAGAGTAAATACAAAGAAAGCAGGACAGTTAATGGAGCATATGGTTCCAGGATTATTGCAGACGTCTGCCCCCTCTGGCGACAAGCTGAAATGACACCAGTGGGAGAACTACTGAACACGTCTTTTGTTTGAAGGCTCTAATCCATTGATTACGATGGAGACTCAACGAAGTAGCCAGGTGAACGAGGATGTGCAATGCGTCGCACCCACACGCACCCAGAGGATTCGCCTGAATCACTCTCTCATGAACTGAAAATGGCTGACAAGAATAAGTGAACATTATGCCATGACAATGTTACACCATTTTCTGTATCCCATCCTATTCTGTGCCTCCACCAGAACAAACATAGTGCTTCTAGTGCGCTGATTTAATATGTATTCCATGTACATCTCTTAACGTGTAAGAGCGCCATCGTCGCTCTGCTTGAACAGTGCTTTAAAACCCCTTGGATGGTAAATATTAGTCATGTCTGACCAAAGTTGGCTTGGTTTTAAAAACCCAACTATACTTTATGACAGTTAATTAAAATAAGCTCGTCTGCAGATCATTTCTATCATTATAAACAAGTTAAGCCACAGCTGCACAACCGTCTACTATTATTCCTTTATTAATTAAACTTAGTATTATAAAGGATTAGAGCCACGGAATATGATGAATCTCAGAAAACGGTGTAACACCCATGGCCCCTGGCCAGAGCCGCTTTAATGCATGGGCTTACCTGGGCAGCTCATGGGCCTACAGCGTTAGGGGGCCAGCCTCTCCAACTTGAGTCTTGTTCACTCGAACAACAGTTTCACCCAACACGCATTCAGTCTTGCTAACACTTGTACTTTATCACTGATACAAACCACTGCAAGCTCAGTTACTGGACACGACAATTCCAACTTTCTCAAAAGATCAGTTTTCCACCTCCATCCATCCATTTTCCAACACACGTATCCCTTTTGGGGTCGCGAGGGGTGCTGGTGCCTATCTCCAGCTGTCAATGAGCGAGAGGCACTGGCTCATCACAGGGAAACACAGAGACAAACAGGACAAACAACCATTCACACAGGCCAATTAACCTAATTTAGAGAGGCCAATTAACCTAAAATGTTTTTGGACTGTGGGAGGAAGCTGGAGTACCCGGAGAGAACCCACGCATTCACAGGGAGAACTTTCAAACTAAGAACATTCTAGTTTCCAAATTTATGGAAATAGTCAAAATTGGTGGGAGAAAACAACCCAAAACAATAAGACCTGATCGACCTCTGTTCTAGATCCAGGTTGAACAGATTGTTTTAGAGAGACAACAGGCGGGTTGAAATATTATGCTCCTTTGTGTAGCTTTAGTAAGGAAGAGCTTCAAATGTAGACAAATAATTGTGTCTGATGAGTGGAAGACATTATGTTATTTCATTAACAAATCTGCAGTAGAATCAGCCTTTCCAGCTTTTCAACTGTGGTCTCTTGACTGCAAGAGGACAGGTTATTTCAGGGGAACTGAATTTCACACAAAATCGGGATTGTGTCGAAAACAAAAAACAACAAACTGACCGTGACCAGACATGTAGCAACAAAGAGTCTGGACCCTCCTACTGATGTCAGCTAAACATGCATCCTTCATGGTTTGGATTTAAAGTGGGAAAAATCTAAAAAGGTAAGAGTGCTATATTTATTGATTTTCAGCACCCTATTTTGGTTTTTAAAAGTTTTAGCAATGCAATGATTTAAAAATTATACATTTGTCTGTTCCTTTACCTAGAATATACTGCAACTCTTGTAAAAATGAACCAATTGATGTGCTGGTGGCACAGGGGTAGCACACACAGCCCATGTACAGAGGCCTTCGTCCTCGACCCAGCTGACCCAGGTTCGACTCTGGTCTGCGGTTCTTTGCTGCATATCGTCCCCCTTTCTCAGCCACCCTTTCCTGTCAGTCTACTTTTGATGAAAGAGCCGCTAGTCCCGTGAAAAAAATAAATCTGTGATATCTGGTATTCAGCCCATATCACTGTAGCTGTGGTGTTTAAAGGGTGTGTACGTGTGTCTTTGCACATACATATAATCTTGTAAATAGATCTCAGGGTATGTGGAGAAAAAACTTCTATTTTAAAGTGTTTATGGTTTTCTTTGCGTTTCTGTCTTATTGGTTGGTTTATTAAATCATTTAAATATTTGACACTGATAGTTTACTGCCGTCATCACAGTTGGTGATGCATTAAATGGGGAAGGTTTTATTGTGAGGGCCTGCCATTAGGTTAATTAGGCCCTGCCCCTGGCAAAGCTGTCCTCCGTATGAAATGTTTGATTCCGGACATTTATGGGAACCAGGTGGTGTAATTTCACAGCCGTCCTGCTGGGGGGCAGAGGTGAGCTCTTCGTGCCCATTCTCTACCGAGAACTCACGAGACAAGTCAAAAACAGCGCATGCGTCTACCTCTGGTTTGTTCGACCTCTACAACAGACCGGTGAGTGCTAACCTCCTCCGGGAGCTATTGAGTTTCAATGACTTTTAAGAGCCTCTTGTTCGGTATTTTGTAGCTTTAACATCTGCAGCAACGCTTCTTCTTCTTCATCGCCAGCCGTCTTTCTCTCTGCGTCGCAGTGCGGTCTTTGCAGCCGCTCTTGACCTTTTTGCGTGTCAGCTGAAGCCATAATGACTAGCCTTTTTATCCACCGAACAAGACTGGCCCCTTGATTCAATCTGTACGCCCTTTTTTTTTGTTTCATCCACCTGCTTATTTTTGTTTGTTTGCTTCTTTATTTCTTCCCCGCAGACATTTGCCTGCTGCTCCGCCTGATCCGACCCAGACGACCCATCGCGATGTACGCCTGTGCTAAGTTCGTCTCCACGCCCTCTCTGGTGAGTCCGCGCGAATGAATGGCGACGGATCAAAGTTACGAGCGATTAAAATGCGTCTTTTCGCTGCGGGACCGGGAGCCGCTGTGTTGGGTGCCGTCTGTGGGAGGACAGACCGGTCAGAGGCTACACGGGAAGCTAACGATGCTAACACACTGTCACCGAGCTGTCTTTGACCCTCCGCTAAAGTCAGCTGCGCTCGCACCTGCAAGGACAAACCCCCACCTGTCTGCTGCAGCCACACGGAGAACCGTGGTTTGAGCTCAGGCTAACATAAGCATACAATCCAAATAAAAGTGTGACGCATATTAAGAGGAGGCCCAATTAAATTACAGACCTTGTTGTAGGACAGTTACTTCAAAGTAACCTTTGGTCGGTGTTGCTGTTTTAAGCACCAATTTATCTCTTCTTAGAATGAATCAAACCTTAAATTATACGAGAAAACATTTTGTTTCTGCTTATAAGATGGATTTAGAAATGAAAATGGGGGAAAAAACTCAGTTTGATCATTTTTACATAATGTCCTCTGGTCACCAGGCAGCTCATTTGCAGACCCAGTCCCCAGTCGGGCTTTTCTATTAAAAGGAACTATATAAAATAGTTTTTAAGTTACTAAAGACGAAGCATAAAGCTGTAAATTAAAAATCTAAACCCCTGACAAAGCGTATTAGTGAAATTATACTGAAGTTCAAGTGGATCAACATTTATAGATTGTGACAGTTGTGAATTTTTTTTTTTTTTTTTTGTTATTATTTATTCTCAGGGACTTCACAGACTTGACTGCTGACTCATTGGTTTAGGATCAGCCTTACATGTTAAGACAAATGTAGAAAAAAAAAATTGACACATTGAGCTCCATCTTTAAAAATGGAGTAAAAAAATCTTTAAAATTGGTGAGAATCTAATACTATCCTATATAATTTCTTGTAGATTGTATAGCTATGATTTGTATACAGGATGAAGATGTGGGTAGGATTTAATAAGCACTTATTTTATCCTTATTTGAATTAGAAAATTAGGTTTTTTTTATGTAATTTTAACCTTAGTGATGAAGCCTGAATGATATGGTTCTAGTCAATGTCTTATTTTGTCTTCTAACATTCATTGCTTGTCTGTTTTTTTATAAATAAAGATATATGATTCATATTTCCCTTAAACATTCATCAGGCCTAATTCTATAAGCCTCAGACAACTCTTTCACTCTGTGTAAACTTGAATTTAACGTCTCTGCTTTTTTTTTTTTATCCCCTCTATTCCTCCCCCTCCCCTCAGGTCCGTGCTGGATCCCGGGTAATTTACAGACCACTCTCTGCAGCAGTCGTCTCAGACAGCAGGAAAGCAGAGGTGAGGGCAGTCCTGTGGCACCGATCATCTGGGCATTAAGGCCTCACAGCTTATTTAATCTTTTGTTTTAGATGCAACTGGAGTAACTCGACAAAAAGATTTGGTGATGAATGATTTAGTACAAAGGCAGAGGTTTGACTTTAACAAACTACCGGGCCACCTGATCACGTCGTCGGATGTGAGGCGATGGAGAAATGAAGAATATCTTACCTTAAACGTCTCCTATTTAGGAGTAACCTGAAATATTTTGAGTTTGTCTTTTTTTCAGGTTGTGTAACACAAAATCCTTCCGTTAAAACAAATGCCACCTCTGCATCAGCACCAATAGTCTGTAGCATGGCATCACAAAACCAACATGAAAAGAGAAACTTCGTCTGTGGTTTGGGTTTAATAGCAGAGGCAGGCAAAATGCATCCATTCTATTTTGCTGAAAAATGCTACAAGCCTGAATAATAAAGTCTTACATTTTAGATCTTTGCCCTGCTTTGACCTTCATTTACTTTTATCAAACCTAACTTTTATCAAGTTAGGACAATCACCTTGCAGAATAAACAGGTTTCCAGTCTGAATTATTTTATATGCTGGAGAACTAAAAGTGGTAAATTGACTTTAATCCCCCACCAGAACTTAAATGAGAAGCTGAACAACAGCATGTCCAATCTCTGTAGTAGGAGTTTTTGTTGAGTTGGTGGTTATTTATATTTTTACTGAATCAAAAGCCTCCATTTGTGTTTAAATGTACTTTTTGTTCTGTGTTTGAATCATTCGTTTGTAGACCGCTTCACTGCTGGCACCTACTGCAGCCGCCCAGCAGCTGGTGGCGCTGCGGGGGTTCCAGACCAGCGCCGTGAGCCGCGATGTTGACACAGCCGCAAAGTTCATTGGAGCAGGAGCTGCCACCGTCGGCGTGGCTGGGTCTGGAGCCGGTATAGGAACCGTGTTCGGCAGTCTTATTATTGGATATGCCAGGTATGACCTGAGGACGTCTCTGCTTACTGCAGCTGCTGAGCTTTTTAAAACCCGTTTTGTCCCCCATAGTTCTCTGAGCCAGATAACATTTGCTATTGAGATTATGATTGTAGTTCAAACTTATTTAGCGTTTCTTATTTTAAATGGTGTGTGTGAGGACAGGATGCTTCAGTGACAGTAAAAGCTTAATAAATATAAATGTTCATATGCTATGGACAGATGCTTTAGTACTTAGTATCCACTTTCTAGTTACAAACACAGGATCAATCTTTTGAAGGAAAGAGATTCAGTAACACAAATCGTTAAGATTTACATCTGTCGTTGTACAGTCTTGCCAAAACAGGAAGCATAGACCTATTTATACCATTATCATTTAGCAGCTCTTTAGGGGTCAAGAAAAATGGATCTTAAAGAGAAGATTTTCTAAACTGTTCTTACTTTGGTAGTTTCATTACATTTGCTCCCTTTTTTTTTTTTTCTCAACAGGAACCCGTCTCTGAAGCAGCAGCTGTTCTCTTATGCCATCTTGGGCTTTGCCCTGTCTGAAGCTATGGGTCTCTTCTGTCTGATGGTTGCATTCCTCATTCTTTTTGCCATGTAAACGCCTTGGCCCTTACTGTACAAGGACACATCATGTTAACAAGAGTAAGCAGTTGGAAAAGAAGGATGATTTCAGCTCATTGTGTTTAAATCTTATCAGTGTTTCTTGGAAGATAGTTAATCTGATGTTGGGGACCTCTGCTAAACTCATGATGGGTCTGAACTACTGTGTATTGAAGGGTTTAACAATCTTGCAGCCTGTAATGGAAGTAAAACACTTAATTCTTCATCTGCTGTTTTTTGTGTCGTTTGTCATGAAGAAAAGTGGTTCTTGAACATCAAATATACAGCACCACCTCTTATTTTCCAACAGTGCATATTTTGATTCCGCTCATTATCAGTGTGTGTTTACTTGACAGCAGAACAACATAAATTCAGGTTTCAGTATATTTGTGTTATTTGAGGTGTGTAAAGTGGCCAAAAATGTTACTTAAGAGTAGCACTACTTTACTCATGTAAGACTTAAGTATTTGGTAAGAAGGCCACTCAAGTACTGAGTAATTGTAACTGGTTTAATATTTTAAAACGATTTACCATTCTGGTATTCTTAAAGACTGAAGTAAATAATACAAAAATAACTATTACAAAGGATCAAATTCATGCACAAAAAACCCCTAAAAGAATTTTTTTTTTTAAATAAAACTCATGAAACCAGTATTTACAATAGTCAATGGATATACAGTAAGTTGGAAAAATGTAAAGTTTGTCCATAATCTTTTTAATTGTATGTTCACTGTCCCTCCAAGTGGCTCAATGAGCTCTGCAGATAAAAACTAACAACAAAGCTTGTGTACATGTGGAAATCTCACTTTAACATAAACTGAGGATGTGTCACTGGTGCATTTTTTTGGTTAAAACAAGTCTTATTTAATTTAATGAAGTTATGGTGGGTAGCGTAGCCAGAAATTATACCCAAGAAAGAGTCGCAGTACTTCTTAATGAAACTCCAGTAAAAAGTGCAGCGCAGTTTTTTTCAGAAAGGTACAAGTAAATGTAACTAGTCATTACTCTCCTCTGGATGTTACAGTGAAATAAACATTGCCAGAATCCAGAACAATATACTGAGCAGCTGTCCATCTTGGACACTTGAGCTATTTTAGGATGGGAGATACCAGGCAGCCATGGAAATCATTTCAGTGTATTTGAAAAAAAAAAAAAAATATCCAGTGTTATTGTTTACATTGCTCTGCCTTTAGTTTTAAATCCATATTCAATGTTAAGTGGGTGATGCCAGACTATCTTTCATGTAAGCCAAGTTCCACACTCACCCCCTTCCCTTACCCCCCTGCCTATCTGAAATAAAATCTTACTTTCTTTCAATTTCCTTAAATGGACCAGTGATAAAACTGAGATCCTCCTTGTAGGAAACAAATATATATTATCCAAAGCTGACAGTTTCTCTCTTTCACTTGATGGTTCTATAGTCTCCGCTTTACCCTTTTAAATGTCTGGGTGTCATCCTCGATAGCACTCTTTAACTCTCACATCAACCTCACCCGTTCTGCCTATTTTCATCTATGCACCATTAATTGCCTTCGTCCCTCCCTTTCTCCTCACTCTGCATCAATTCTGGTCCATAGCCTCGTCACCTCTTGCATTGATTACTGTATCTCTCTTCTCTATGGCCTTCTATATAAATCCCTCCATGAGCTGAAAGTGGTTCAGAGTTCAGCTGCACACATTATTACCAAAGCCCCCTCCTTTTATCACAGCATCTCTGTCCTACAGAAGCTCCACTGCCTTCTGGTTAGATTCAGAATATAATTCCAGATTCTTCTTTACACATTCAAGGCCATCCACAACCTCGCTCCCCAATACCTTTCTGATCTTCTTCACATCTCTACTCTTTCCCACACCCTTAGATCCTCCTCTACCAAGGAAGGATGAGCACACTGTTCATCTTTGCCCACCTCAGCACTGTGGGGAGCAGAGATTTCTCCCGGTCTGATTCCAAACTCTGGACCCCCCCCAGACATCCGCAACACCCACACCCTGTACTCTGTTTAAAAGTGCATACTCTCTGTGATTGCTGGTTAACTAACTTTTATTCTTTGCTGTTTTTATCTTTATTATTCTGCTGCTAGTTCTGTAGAGTGTCCTTGAGTACACTAAAAGGCACTTTTAAACAAAATGTATTATACAATTTTAAAAGTTTAATGTCTTAAGACTGGAGACTGAAGCAAAATTGTTTAACTGTAAACCAAAATGGCCAAGAGGTCTTTTAGTGCCTGGCTCATAAGAAAACTATTTAAATAGTATATTGAAGACATCTGAACATATACAACTGCACATAGTTTTTCAATAAAATAACACTGGTCGGTGCAAATCCAACAATCATTGC
The DNA here is from genome assembly GCF_011125445.2 of Fundulus heteroclitus. Taxonomy (NCBI): domain Eukaryota; kingdom Metazoa; phylum Chordata; class Actinopteri; order Cyprinodontiformes; family Fundulidae; genus Fundulus; species Fundulus heteroclitus. Next base: position 15,638,383 of record NC_046364.1, on the reverse strand, counting down.
CACTCCATTTTACTTATCTATATATATATATATATATATATATATATATATATATATATATATATATATATATATATATATATATATATAGTTTTTTTTTTAAGCAGTATAATTGTACTGGAGCACAATACTGACAATAGAACATTGTGAATGAATTTTGTTTTATTGGCATGGGGATTAATAAACGACATTTAAATGAATGTTTAATACATTTTACATGTGTATACATAAACACATACATGTATACACATATACAGAGGTAATAGCAGGGAGACATGACCTGCTTGGTCTTCCCGAGGTGGAACTATAGTATATGTTGTAAAGCGAGGGGGGACAGATTTAATAGACGTACCCATCAGGGGTCAGTGGCGAATGATTTAAAAAAAAAAATGTTTTAAAGTGATTGTTTTATAAATTCAATGCACGTAAGCCACGTATAACTCAGTCGATTGGCGTTACATTATGTGGAGGAGAATATGTGTCGAACTTGAGACAACGCCGACGCACCTGCAGTGGCTGGCACCGTTTACCTGCAGCACAGGTCCGGATGGCGCTCTGCAGCGAAATAAACAGCGTGGGGCTCAGAGGAACAAGGTAACCGGCACGCGTGGATGGACGAACTCTATGTTTTTTCTTTCCTTAGTGTACAAAGCGAAAGTTTAAAGCGATAGACTGGCTTTGCATCAACACATGTTACGTAAGCCGACTTTATTTAATATCAGGTCTTTTTTAAGTTACATGTGTGGTTTAAAGTTTAAGACGCAAGCTAGGAATTGTACATTTAACTGTTTTACCTCTTTAGATCATTTCTGCATTTTCAGCCTCAGTATCCAGCAGGGGGCGCTGGCGCATTAAGATCTTTCAACCCGGATAAATCCGTTTACGTATGAGCTTCAAGTCTTAAATAATTATATCTTCCTTGTAAACTGTTCAATAAACGCAGAATATCAAGAGTGCATTGAGTTTATTTTGGCTTTTAGCTGTAAACATTATAAAAAAACGCATCATCTTGAAGTGCATAGCACAGAACAGGCAACGAAAAGAAAATTCTGATTAAAACTGTAAAATATAAGTGCAAATTTGACTATAACTATTAAACATAAATAAATGCAAGTTGGAGAAAACAGAGCAGTCGCAGTGCCCTCCATAATTACTGAAATCCATGAAAAAATGAATAAACACTCAAATAACAAAATCTGTGGTGATGCAACCCCTGACACATTAATTAATCATAGGAAGACAAAAAAAAAAAATCTGTTTTAACTCTAGCTAATCAGAGAGTCCAGGAACATTTTTTAAAGGATTTTGTGGCACTGACAGATTTAATCTTAGCTGTCTGACAAGAAACAGGCAGAGAAGGAAGGAAGGAGGTTAGACACGCAGCAATGGTCACAAGGTCAGGATTTAAACTCTGGATGGGTGGTTCGGGCACTAATAGCCCCATATACAGGCGTCCACTATACCACAACACCACACACTGCCCTATCTAGTAACCTCATGTATGACATCACAGCCCCGTTTCTGTTAAACACTGATCAAAATGGCAAATACAAGAGGACTTGCCTTCCAAGTTTATCTTGCAGTCACAAAAAGGGGGCATGGTAAGGGGAAACAATCTCCAAAGCTCCCTGGTAGAGGATTGTAGCAAAAACGGGTATATAGGGGCCACCAGATCATATTTTTTGAACGCCTTTATCTGGAGTGCCAATGTTATAGCAGATGTTGTCTTTTTTCACCGTTTGCATTTTTTCTCTTTAGATAAGAAAAACGGGTGACAGCAAGAGACATCCATGTCCAGCAGTCCTCGAGCATTTTGACCAGCAGTACAGTGAAGAACTGGGGGATTTGTGGGCACCGGCAAGGTGAATTTAATCTTGAGTGATTTCCCAGTTAACCCCATCAGTAGATCTAACTGTCCATCCGGGACTCTCTTCTGTCCTGCAGAGCAGTGCTGCTGGACCCTCCTTCGTGGCAGTATGGGGTCATGTTAAACCGCTTCAGCTCCGTGACAGATATCGCACAGATTCTTCTCTCTCGGGGCTTTTCATCATTGCTGCCGCAAGCAGATGTCCCAGAGCTGTCTCGTAATGATGCCTCCACTGTGTCTAATTCTACGCATCAGAAAGGAACAGACACTCTGTCACATCCCTGTTCCTCCAAGTGCCGTCCTGAGGACTTTCGTCTCCTGCCCTGCATAACCTCCCATCCGTTGGGGCAGCCCCATCGGTCGGAGCTTCCTCTCCGTTTGCCTCGTTCATCGTTACAATGTTACATCCACCCGCGGCCCCTGAGATTTCCCTCCCAGGCTCACCGGCCGGGCCAGCTGAAGCAGTACTACCTCCTGAACGCGGCCTCCCTTCTTCCAGTGCTGGCTTTGCAAGTGCGCGACGGCGACACGGTTTTGGATTTGTGCTCGGCCCCCGGAGGCAAAGCTGTCGCCATAATGCAAAGTGCAACTCCAGGTAAACAAATCGTCGTGACAAGACTTTCAGTGTATCACGGAAAAGGATTAGCACGGGCGCAATTAAAAGAGATGAACGTGATAAAACAAAAAGATGGGCGCATTGCTGTCTGCAGTGATTTACCTATACAATAATAAGCGCTTGTTGTTCAAATTGCTCCTGTTTAACGTTTATTCATTACCAATCGAGTGCGATAAATCCTCATTTCTGTGTTTTATTTGACCAGGCACACGTGTTTCACAAAAAAAAAAAGTGTAGCAAGCTTGTGTAATGATAAACCTGTTTCCTATCCTATTAACCACTAGCAACCGGTAATTCTGCCTGTGTTACGCTGTAGCTCTTCTCTGCTGTAATGAGCCAGATCCTCACAGACGGGCCTGGCTGGCCAAAACCCTGGAGTCCTTTCTGCCTCCCTCCCTGAGCAGCAGAGTGATGGTGTCGGCACAGGACGGGCGCTCCTTCGGGAAAAGCGAAGCCGGCTTTTATGACAAGGTGAGCAAAGAACACCTGATAGGTCTGCGGCCACTGACAACTGAATTTTCTCTCCGCATCCAACAAAATTAGGGTGATACACTTTTATTTTCTTTGAACGGAAGCTAATAAAGGAAGAAAAGGAGAGAAGCATTTATGCAGAGCAGAAATGGAGAGGAGGCAGACAATGGCTGGGAGGAATCAGAGGGCTAAAAGTGGCTGATAATGGAACCGAGTCATAACAAAGGAAAGCAGAGAAATAAAAGGTTTACTATTAGATGTCTGAAAGGGAGAAGTGACAGACTGTACTGATGTACTTTTCCACAGACATGAGATCCAAGGTAAGATTTGTGGGAAAATTTGAACGTCATTGGCTAAATTTATGGACTCCTCGCTCTTGGAAATAGTTTTTAAAGCATGTTAATATGTGTAAACAATACCTTGAGTATGAAAATAAATATAAAAATAATTAGCAGAATAATTTCGGATTACATGCAAATACAAGTAAATTTAAAATATCAAAAAAACTACATTATAAGTGTATTATAAAACATATGGATTTAGCATTTTGTTATGCTTTGCAAGACATGCCTTATATATAGCTATTATGATAGATTAATAGTATAATCCCTGTTTATTTTGAGAAAACAATCTTGAATTTAAACACTCAACCATAAGTCATAAATTCTACAAAAAAGACCCTTGGAGCTGTTGCACTCAGTTAATTGATAGAAAGAAAACGGCTCCAGCACTAAACTTGAAGGGTTATAAACAGAAAAGAGAACCAAAAACTAATATTAAAGTATAAGTGTTGGAAAAGTGAAAGCTGTACAGTTGCATTTAATATTGTGAAAAACCTTAAGGTATTTTTTACTGATTTCAGGAATGTTTTATTCAGATTCATTACACAGAGGGGTATATTCCAAGCTTTGATTTTTTGTAATTTGGCTTTCAGGTAATGAAAACTCAAAATCCAGTGCTTCAGACAATTACATTAGATCTGTAAAAATTTTATTTTATAGAGAGATGCCAGGCTTCTGAAAAGTGTGATCCTTTCTGTCCATTAAATACTTGGTCAGGGCTCCTTTAACGTGAATTTCTGCTTTAATGCTGCGTGGAGTGGAGGCGATCAGCCCAAGGTTCTGCTGAGGTGTAATGGAAGTCCAGGTTGCTTTGATAGCGGCCTTCAGATCACCTGCGTTGTTGAGTCTGGTGTCTCTCATCTTCCTCCTGACAATGCCCTAAAGCTTCTCTCTGGGCTTCAGGTCAGGCCAGTTTGCTGGCCAATCAATCAGTCACTCCACGGTCATAGAACCAGCTTTTGGTACCATTGGCAGTGTGGGCTGGTACCAAGTCCTGCTGGAAAATGAAATCTCCATAAAGCTTTTTTGAGCTATGTTTAACAGACTTTGATGTTATTTTATTGTTTTTCTTGGCATTATTAAACTGAAACAGATGAATCTATACCTTTTAAAGGGTGGCAGTCTTCACAGTTTTATGCCAACGGCATAAAAGTTTGAAAAGTCGCTATCATCTCCTTTCTGGCTGCTTCCTTTAGAGGTGGCCCCAGCAGAATATCCACTCTGTCCCTACCGTCCTCCTCTGTCACTGCTACCTTTCTTCTTCCTTTTTTCTCCCTCCAAGCAAGCTCCATGTTAAATCTCCTTTGTCCACCAGATCCTCTGCCCTTCTTCTGCACATGTCCAGACCATTTCAGCCTTTCATCTCTAATTCCTTCCTTTGTGATCCACACGTGGTCTTTTCTGATGCAACCCTCCAAACTTTTCCGAGCTCAGAACCAGCACTATGACTATCGACTTACTTCCTTCTCTGTTGCTGGGTTTTAAAAAGTCTCCATGTTCTGCTCTCATAATATATCTAAGAATCGAGTAATTTGAGAAAGAAAGTGTTTTTTTGTTTTATTGGGTCTGATGATAACTGTTTATTCAACATTTTTTGATGTTCTGCTCCTGTTTTATTCTGTTTGAAGCGTTCCTACCACTATGACCCTGAGTTATCCATGTTTCTTGTTGTGTGTGTGTCCCAGGTTTTAGTTGATGCTCCGTGTTCTAATGACAGGAGCTGGCTGCATTCTAGCTGCAGACACCAGGGGCAACAGAGGCTGGAAGACAGAGCCAAGCTGCCTGTGCTACAGACTCAGCTTTTAAGGTAAGCCCAGGAGCAGAGATAGAAATTACCTGCAAGGTGTGCTGCTGCTGCTGCTTCAAAGCAGCTAAAACATAACAGATGGACGCTTTGTACTGTGTAAAATCGATAAGGTGTGATGTAAAGAAGCACTGTTTGCCTTCCTCCTATAGGTCTGCCATATCTGCAGTGCGTCCAGGGGGTGTTGTCGTCTACTCAACCTGCACACTGTCAAGCTTGGAGAACTGTGCTGTAGTTGAGGCTGTGCTGAACGACTTCCCTGGTGCTGAAGTTGAAAGTCTGTGGGAGGAGATTGCTTTGCCTCTGTCAAAATACTTTGCCTTTATTTCACGCCCCGGTCATAAACGGTTAGATGCCAAGCCGTCCCTGTGTCCACCGACTGACGCGCCGTCCTGTTCTCACGACAAGCTCGGCATTCTGGTGGTTCCTCAGCCTGGCAAGACCTGGGGGCCGATGTTTTTGTCTCGAATTAGAAAAAAGGGATAAAACTTAACCTGCAGGGCAAAGATCTTGCAACTCTTAAGGCCGGTCCTGTATCAGTTCCAGCACTTCTTCTCACACAAGCTGTACAAAGCAGTTTAGATGCAAACGCGTCAGGATCGGCACATCAGGGATTTAAAGGGTCTCAAGGAGAGCAGCACTTGGTGTTCGGAGCTGCAGTGTCTCAGTTGAGGGTAACGTGCACGAGTGGGCGTATTGTGTGAGATTTTACATTTAACCAGCAAATAAAAATAGAACAACGCTCGCATCAATCATTCTTACCTCCAGCAATTTTCATCAGAGACAGATTGATGTTCGCTGGATACTTGTAATCAATGTTTAATATGGCTATGAGGAAAATGACAATGTGACAGTAAAGGAGCTGCTTGTACTGATAAAACAGCAGAAAACTCATATTCAGTTTGTATGTATAGTTTCGCTTGTCCTCTAGTCTCAACCTGGGTTTTTGTCTGGATCAAAAGGATTTATGTGAAGCGTTGGATATCCACAGAAGCTGGAAAAGACCACAAAACAGATAAAACGAAGAGGGATTTATTCATTAGGAGATTAAACACTGCAGCTGAAGCATCATGTCGCTCTATAGTAAATGTAGACAAAAATAGCAGCACTTAGATAACAAGCTCTGTATATCAACTTTAAAGTGGATAACACGATGTCTTCAGCCTTTGGATTTAAAACTTCAGTCTGTTACGGAAATCTCCTCTGTTTCGTTTGCCGGTCCGTAATCTTCTTTTTACTGGATATTATTTAGAATTGATTTAAGATGGAAATCCCATCAATCTGAAAATACGCTTGCAGCCAAGAACGATCAACTAATCCTCTGTATGAGGTGAAAGAATATGGACCTTCTACATCCAGATCTATTAGAAAGCAAGTAACCACGACTGTTGGAGTAGGTGTCAGATGTTTTACTCAAAACTAACTCAGTATTGATGGAAACTTTTTTATTTTACAGGCAAAAACTCTTGTAAAACATAACTAAGCAAAATGTAAATATCTTTTATTTGCAGAACATCTTTTCTGTTCAGAACAAATAAATTGGAATTGCTTATTGTTGATGAAAACCATGGAATCAAATAACCGTATGTGTATAATTAGCACTTTGTGGACCCCGTTTAAGGTAGTTGGTTTTTTTATGAACAAAAATAATTTCTTCTCACAGTAATTGACAGACCGGTTTCACCCCCAAAAGAATTAAATAAATAAATCATAATGCTATTTTGCTTGCTGGTAATATGCATTATCATCCTGATAGCTGTTCCTTTTTATTTTACTCTATTTTTACAGTTAAGTCACTAACATGGATTCCTGTCTGTACCGATTTGCCTTCATTTCTTTTGTTTTACGTTTTCTGTTATGAGTCCTATAGCTTTGAGACTTTAGTCATCTACTTCTACCTGTTTCCTTAAAAAAACCCAGAACATTTTGTTTGAACTTTCTCCAAAACTCAGAGCTGACTTCAAGAGGGACCTAAAACATCTATTGCCTCATTCCCTGATTATTTACCTTCATATACAGGATTTATAGTCCTTTGCTTTATTTAAAGTGACAGCTCTTTAGTTGGGACCCTGACTGACCTTCCTCTAATTTATATGAAAAAGTGTCGTTAATTACAACAATGTCATTCATAAACTCAATGAAAAACCACTGACTGGACATCCTGAGAAGTGAGTCTACATGTTTAATCGGAGGCTGTGTTGTTGGTAGTAGAAACATAATTATCATCACGGCGTTTCTATTGTGACAAGCAGAAATTCTTGAAAGAAAACTGAGAATTGGCATAAAACATCATTTCTTTTTACAGAATTTTAATTCAGGATATGATAAATATTTAAAGAGGAAATTGTCTCTTGGAGGTGCAAGTTTAATAAGATAAATCAGTAAAAATAGAGATGTCACAAAGATCCTCTGATCTCCCTACCAGCTCGTTTACTGCGTCCTGTCTGAATGAAGTCGAGTTTTAATTTTCGCTGTCGGTAATCTTAACATCTGTGAGGTCTGTTATTACACCGTACCTTCTCTCGGCGCGGCGGAGAGACGATCATATCATCTCTCCTGGGTTATTAAGTTGAAGGACTGCGCTGGAGTCATGCTAGTGGAAAAAGTAGACACCGTTTCGTCGCAGTGTTGCAACTTTTCATTAGTCTGTAATTGCTCAGGTCTGAGGCGGAGGTACATTGAAGGCAAATGCATATAGTTCACCGTCTGAGCATTTCAGCCTGACAAAGTTTACTATTGTCAAGGTAGTTTCCGCGTGGCAACTCTGCACTTAGATAGAAAAAGGTTGGCGTTTGGAAGAAAACTCCCATGAGACACAGTCATAGAGATGATTGCTGAAATGAGACAGCGCCTGGAGCTTCATAACAGCTTAATCCAGCGGTTCCTCTTGCACATATAGACACAAGCAAAATTTACTGCACCTATATGCCTATTTTTGTGGACTGTCCTAGTTTTTCTTTCCAATTTTTTTAATAGAAAAAAGAGTTTGTTTTTTTTAAATAGAAAAAAAAACGGCTTCTTTCTGACATGGGAACACCGATGCACCACAACCACAGCAACACAAATTTACCGTGGCGAGATACAGAGATGATGCAGGGATGATGCGGAATTTCATCGGGGTTAACTGTATTGCTGACCTTTGAGTGAACCCTGGTTTGTTGATGTTCCCCATATTGCAGCGTTTCCTCAAGGGCAGAATCTCTAAGCAGCTTTTCCTCCACTTCAAAGGGAGCGAATGTAGGCCTGCTTTGCATAATCAGGTGGAGAGCCGCGTTTGCCAGAGAGGTAGGAATTAATTTGTGGCACCACCAGATGTAATCATTAAAACCTTAGTCATTGACAATAAAGGGAGAAGAGGAGGGAAAATTAGAAAAGCAATTGTAGAACAGTAAATGGAGTTAGAAAGCAACGTGGAGCACAGGATGGTGCTGAACGCCAGAGGAAAGCATAGCAACACAGAATCATCTGAGCTCAGCTAGGAGCATTCCCCCCGTCCGCCCCCCTCCCCCCCACCCTGGTTACATTCTCTGTTAGGACATGCTGGGATGAAGTTAATCCTTACTTCGCTCCTAACCATTTACTTTATGTTTTTCATCATCTCGGTGGTGGACAAAATTGCAGAAACATTTAGAGAAAGGATCCGAATGTTAAAGCACTACACGCCAACAAAACTGAAAGCCACTTAGTTGTCTGTTTATAGGTTTCAACATGACACCCACAATCTGTGAAGGCATTTTATTGTTCGGTTTCTCTGCGGTCTTTAGCAGTTTTAGTGGCAGGGAGCTGCGTGTCAGAGAGAGAGAGAGAAAAAAAACACTTACAATGCATTTCTGTACAGTCTAAAAATCTGAAAGTAACTTGGGCAATTCTTTATCTTTCTGCTTTTGCCGTATATTATAAGCATACACTCACCGGCCACTTTGTTAAATACTCTGATAGTACCGTGTTGGAACTTTTTGCCTCAGAACTCCCTTAGATCTCCTTGGCATACATTCAGCTATATGTCTATATACGTCTGAAACATTCCTTGGAGGTTTTGGCCCATATGGACATGATAGCAGTTGCTGCAGGTTTGTTAGCTCTACATCCATGATGCAAATTTCCCAGTCCACCACATCCCAACAGTACCCGATTGGATTGAGCTCTTAGGGTTTAATCATCATCAACTGGTCTTCACTACATCAAGCTCTGTGTCAGACTGGCTGTTAGGGTAAAAAAACAAACAAAAAAAAACTGGTGTACCTAATAAAATGACCACTGAGTGTACACCCATTATATTACTTCTTTTCATTTGATATTTGTGCAGCTACAAGACAATACGATGGACATGCTGTTTGTAAGAATTTTCAAGGTGAAGCTTTTGAGATTGAATGACATAGACAGCTAACAAGTGAGTTTATAGATTTAGTGCCTTTTGGGGTATCCATCGCTCATTTCAAAAGTCATCATTTGTCAATATTCCATCAGTGAAAAGGAGAGCACGACTGATGCTGTTGATTGATTGTTACGCCACTTGTCTTGAAGGAAAGGATGAGAATGAACCCATGCTGAGGCCAGTCAGACAGTGTTTTTTTTTTTTTTCAATCATTTAGCAAAAACACACCAATGGAACAAAATCTAAATAATTAATCCTAAATGCTAATACTAAGTTTAGAAACTTAAACGAATCCAAGACATGAATGAATAATAATAAAAAAAAATCCAACAAAGGAAAAGGATTTCCATCTAACGTTGCTGCACGCATGATGGAGTTTAACAGAAAGCATTTTAAGTCGTCAATATGTGACGTAATGCTGATGTGTAATTCATATAACCCACACATATAGCAGCTCTTCAACCTTAGTCTGACCCAGAAGGTTCCAGTGTTGTGGAAGACCTCCCGCGTTGTTGCAGTACCGAAAAAAGCTTACTCATCCGTCCTCAATGACTTTCGACCTGCTGCCCTGACTTCCCACATCATGAAGGTTCTAGAGAGACTCATGTTGGCCAACCTGAGTAAGCAAACAAGCCGCCATCAGGACCCCCTGCAGTTTGCTTGTCACCATTTCGTTGGAGTTGGACGTGCAATCATACACCTGCTTCAACAAACCCACTGTCATTTAGACAAGGCAGGCAGCACTGTGACGATCATGTTATTTGATTTATCCAGTGGATTTAACATAATTCAGCCAGATTTGCTTCGTCGGAAACTCCAGAACAATCAGGTAGCGACTTCAACAATCACCTGGATCGGAGACTACCTCACAAACAGACCACAGTTTGTAAGTTTGAAGGGGTGTGTGTCTATCCAGGTAGCCATGAGCACAGGAGCACCACAGGGCACTGTACTCTCACCATTCCATTTCGCTCTTTACACCTCAGACTTTCAATACAAGACAGACTTCTGTCATCTGCAGAAATGCTCAGATGACTCTGCAGTCGGGTGCATCAGAGATGGACAGGAAGCTGAGTACAGGGAAATGGCGGACCGCTTTGTGGCATGGTGTGGACACAATCATCTCATTCTGAATGTGGATAAAACAATGGAGATGATTGTAGATTTCAGGAGAAACTGGAATAGTAGTAACTTGATTACCATACTGGGAGAAGAAGTGGAGGAATACAAATACCTCAGTGTTCACCTGGACAACAAATTGAACTGGAGACACAACTGTGAAGCTGTCTACAAGAAGGGACAGAGCAGAGTGTACATCCTGAGGAAGCTTAGGCCCTTCGGGGTTTGCTGCACGATGCTGCAGATCTATAAGTCTTGTTGAGAGCGTGATCCCTTCTGGGGTAGCAGCACCAGAGTAACTGACTTAAGAAGCTCAGCAAGCATATAAAGAAGGCCCTGGAACCTCTGCAGATGATTGTGCAAAGAAGGATTCTTCATAAAATAAAAAAAAACATGAACAGCCCTGATCAGGCTTGTCCAGAACCGCTGTGAAACAGACTGCTACAGGAGATCCTTCCTGCCGGCAGCCATCACCATCTACAACTCTGTGAAGAAACCACACAACACGAGTTACAACAGCATTTATTCTCCCTTTGAGATTAATAAAGTATTTTTGAATTGAATTGAATAGATCAGAACCAATGTTAGGGTTTATAATCAAAGACTTTGTGGATGAGAAAGACATTTTCCTTTTTGTGTTTTATGGCCTTGGAAATGAAGATCAGATCCCATCAACGTCAACTCTGACAGACAACACCAGAGGAAGGTTAATGGGACAGACTAGAAAGGGTTACCGAAACACCTTCAAGATGAAAGAAAGGAACAGAAATGTCTGTTTCATATCTGCTGTTTGTCACGTATGGAAGGGAAAGGGAGGAGAGTTATTTTGTCTCTGCTCAGACCTCAAGCAGAAAGGCTGGTGATCTAGCTTGATTCATCTACAGCAAAATACTGGAAGCTAAACTCAAGTGATTGTTGTCAACACCTGCAGAACTGTTTGTCTCATTAAGACCCAAGCTCTCATTTAGAAGAGAGCCCTGTTTTGATAAAAAGAAGAGTTGCAAACACAGTAACAATACAGATAATTAAAACATTCAATTCAGATCAAGTAAGCTAATAAAGAAGATTGTATTTTTTTTCTTAAAATAAATTAAAATTGTCTCAGATAAATCAGTGTGGGCGGTTTCAGATCCAGCTGTAGAGTATTTCAAGTTGATGGGGCAGAGTAAGAAAATACATTTCCCTCCAATCACAGTATAACTGAACCCAGAAGGAGAAAAAGTCCTGAGAGCCAAGTTTATGGCTGGACTTAAGTGACATGTAGGAGGACAAAAAAAGGCAGGAACCGTCCAAGGACAGCTTTATAGATGAGAACGTACCAATGCGTGGGTCTAAGGATAGCTTTATAGATGAAAATGTACCAATGCAAGAGTCTACGGTACAGTGAATGATTGAGAGATTTACACCCTGTTATGAATCCTAATGCTCCATGATAGACAGCATCCAACACATGCAGAGAGGTGGCAGATGCATTCATAAACAATATCAGAGTAAACTAACAGAGGCAGGAAGGTCATTAAAGCAAGATGCTTCCCTGCACTCAAAGAAAATCAAGGTCTATTTCTGAAGAAAAGCTCTAGTTTGATCTAATGTAAAAAAAAAAAAGGAAAAGAGAATAATGAAACAAAATAGTAATTCCATTGTCCAATTCTGTCATTGAATGTGTCTTCATTTCTAAATTCCCTATCAGAATTAAAAAAAACAAGTTATTTAAGGAATTTATTGTCTGACAGAGTCATGTGGCGTGAATCAAGGTTACCGTCAGTTAAGGCGTCTTTGATGCAGCAAATTGATAGTTTACAACTTTGTTCACCACTTTTACCTGTAAATGAAACAGTAAAGATTTGTGATTACTTCAGGACCATTCCAGTGAGATGTGGATAGTATGTAAGAGAAAAGGAAGTCTGTGGAGGTGCATACATGGTGCTCCAACTTTGTCACTCCTTTACTGTTCCAGACTCTTTGACTGGAGCATTTGATTCAAGGTCTTCTCTGCAGAACCTCATTTGCAATACGTTCAGAAACATTACAGATTACTGCTGATGAGCTTTTTTTATCGCATTGCGTAGACCAACATATATGTAGCTACCGCAGCATTCTTGATTAGCGTTTCACCAGTCATGTTGCCTTTGCAATCATGTGATACCTTTTGAGATTTGGCTAAGATTGCTGTTTGCTTAAATAGGATTCCTTGTTTTATTAATGTTGTGTAAGTCATGCTCTTTGTAGTGCAAAATGAATCCTGGCTATCTCCCTAACCCTGAGTTTGGGAGAGACGGTTCTAGAAGACATGGACGTGGATTGTCTTAACCAACTATTGGTTTGTTTGTACGTTTGGTATTTCATTGACCTTTGCTCACAATTTCAATTCCAGGGGGGTAAAGGAAAAAGAAAATAAGTGAAACATCAAGTCTGATTGCTGTGTGGCCCCTGATAAACTGTGGCAACAGAGATGTTTTTCTGCTGGTTTCTCTTTCGACACACTTCTGCGAGCCTCAGCAGCTGCCAGAAAGGAGACATCCATAACAGTGGCACCACAAGACAAAGCACAGGCTTAACGGAGTGAAGACAGGACAGATTACCTTGGCCCAGACATCCATTCATCCTTTGAAGAAAAGACAGAATTGATCTGGAGATATAAAACTAAAGCCCTGGACAGAACTGCAGCAAAATTTGATTTAAAGGAAAACCACAAGGTCCTCTCAGCCTTAAGTATTGACGTGTCTCTTTCCCAAATTAAATGCAAAAAGGAAATCGGGACATCAGTGCAATGTGGTCTGAATTTATAACATTTAAATATGAGATTTTATGCCGCTGACTGCTTAATCCTTAACTGCCTAAAACAGTGTGTTAAACCCTCCTGTCAGGTGGCAGAAATGAATAAACATATCAAGAAAAGGGAAGAATGTATTTTATAATTGTATAATTGTAAAACAAAATAAAATTAGACAGCACAGTTTGTTTGATAACATATCAAAATCAGTCAAAAACAAATTTAATCAAGCATTATTTTCACATTTTAAGTTGATACATTTATATATGTTTTGGAAAAGTAAACTAACTTTATCCCATTAAAGAAATCCAGAAATGTTCAGCATTGGCTTAAACCCTTGATATCTGGGTGTATGCGTAACCTGTGTGGGTTTCACCTATGTGTGAAGCAAGTAAACGGGTGAAACCAGATGCTTACATACATGGTGTAAAAAGAGGTCAAGGCTCGGGTACAAATTGGTCTGTCAAATGGACTTTGACCCTATAAGCAGACAGCCAAATCAGTTACAAAGTGGAGTAAAGACAACCATGATGATGTTTTGGAGTGGCTGTAACAAACTATTGTTGTAAATCCTGGAGGAAATCTTTGCTCAGAGCTGAAAGGATGTGTGTGAGCAAAGCAACCACCAAACCTGACTCAGTTACACCACTTCTGCCAGGAGTCCAAAAACCCGTACACACCATTGTGATGAGTTTGCAGAAGGATACCCACAATATTTGACCCAGTTTACACAGTTTAAAGGCTATTTTACTGAGCACTAATGAAAAGTATGTAAACTTCTGATTTTTTTTTAAAGGAGTTTGTTAAAACTGTGCTATCCATAACAGTCAAAACTGTTAAGCTGAAAGCACTCACTAGCCTCAAATATTAAATTTCTTTTTTATCCCCAGTTAAAAATGAGAAAATACTTTTGTAAACTTTTTGATTTTACCTGCTCAACAACAAACAAAAAAAAATAAAATAAAGTATTGCACATTAATCTTTTTAGAATAAAAATATACAATTTCTTTATCTTTTGGGATTCATTTTTTATGTGTTGCTGGTCTGGAAAAAACACAACTCTATTCTCAGGAACAAGCGTAGGATATTGTCTGTATTTAGGTATATATTTGTTTGTTTTGGACTTTTCTGGACTTGTCTAGAATCAGCTCTGTCACCTCTCAGCCACAGAAACCCTCCATTAGCTCGGTCACCAGTCATCAGCCCAGACCAGCTCCACCTGCTGCCACTAATCAGTTCCTACTCTGCTCACCTGCTCCCCTGCCTTCATACTCCTGCCTCACTCACTGCCAGATCGTCTCATCCCCTCACTTGTGCGCTGCAGCCGTGGTGTTTGCAGTTCTTGTGTGCTCCACCTGCATCTGGTCAAGTCTGGTTCTGCCAAGGAGTTCATTGACTGTCTGCATTGAACATTTCCAACAAGCCCCTTTTAAAACGTACTCTATGTTGGCTTGATTTTTTACACCTAGAAAAATGACATACTGTATATGGGTTGCTCTAATAGCAGCACCCAACTGCTATAATTAGTAAATTTAAATGAATAGATGCACCCAAGTCTACTTTTGAGTAAAAGTTTGTGATCTTACATTAGGTAATGAATAAAAGACAAACACTTTACATTTGAAATAATATTTTTCATTTTAAGATACATTTTGTTTCAATGACACTCCAGCCTTAGAAAATTTTAAAAATCGTGCATCTGCATTTACATTTGTTCCTCTCTATAAATGTCAAATCAATCTAAAAGCAGCAAATGACCCCCGGGCTGCACTTTGAACACACCTGCTCTAGATTCTCTCTTTCATTATTCTGGCATTTAGTAAATAGAAATATTTTTATTAATCCTAACTGACCTAGAAGAAGAAAAGCTTAGTCTAACTTAATGGTCAGGAAAAAAAACCCAAAACAACTAATTTTATGTATGTATGTAAGCATCATGTTCTAGCTTGCGATGGTTCATGTTGTGATGAAAAACCTAGACTCACAGGTGGTCTTACCACTTTCTACAAACCCTAAACATCTTTTAGTTTAGCAGTTTTATGTGAGAAATTATAAGGATTGGGGGTCAATGACTCCATTCAATCTGCTGGGATTCCTTGAATGAAAGATTGTTTGACGGGTCTGTCTGGATGACTTGATAGAAGTGACTTTGTAAAGTGCCTTGGGAAGACATGTGTTGGGAATTGGTGCTATATAAATGAACCGATTCATATTGAAATGTGAACTGCTTATGTAAAGTCAGTATGTCAGTTTTGAGATCAGGGAGAAGGATGTGGTAACTTAAGAATTAATTTCCACAATGTAAATTATCATAAAATTTTGACTATATGCAAAACTTTTTTACAAAAAAGGCATTTTACAGATGTCTGGTGGTGCTTTTCATTACTATATCCACCTGAATGATAAACTGTGCCACTGCCAGCTCAACCTCACCTTTCTAGCTACAGCTCTACTTTCCTTTATTTCCTCCCAGCAAACTCATTTATGACATCAATATATGGCAACTCACTGTAGTAATATTGAGTATTGTTTCACATTTGAATCTACATTAATGCTTCCCTTTTAAGAGTTAGTAGTAGCAACTAGTTTTAATTTAGTTGTATTGAATATGAATTCTTCCCGATTTTGTGGCGCCCCCGGGAGGCCTTGGCGCCGTTAGTGTTTGCCTGTATTGCCTAATGGGCATCACTTTTGCATCAGATCTTTTTTTTTTTCATTTAAGATGCTTAGGATCTTACACAATACAGACCATGATACCGCAGAGTCTTTAGATGCAACATCATGTTACAAAACAGTGATTATTAAACTCTAAATCTACAAAATATTGTTTATTGAAAGGATAATATAATTTTTGAGGCTTGAGTTGTGCATCTGGAAAATGTATTAATAAATGAGACCTGCATTGAGCTTGAGTCCACAATGAAATTTTCTCAGATTCCCCGAACTGAAATCATTCTGACCTCAGTCTAATGCGGGAAAGAATAGAAAAGAATAGCATAGAATAGAAATTCAGGCGTATCAGCAACAAAGTGGCAGGAAAATGGGAAGGCCACAAATATACATAAATACAGCAATGATAACAATAAATAAGGAAGAAAGTAAAGGCCACATTAAGGTCAAATGCACAGTGTTAGCAAAAGCTTATGAAAGATGTGGGTTCTAAGAAACCCACATCTTTCTTAGAATATGTGGGTTCTAAGAAATGTGCAACTGAAAAAGACAATTTAAAATTATGTGGGAACTCTGCTCCATATATTTGTATAAAAATAGGTATTCACAAGAATTTGGAGAGCTGTTCAAATAATAACAACAGACTGAGTTTGTTGGCAGCAGTGAGGGTTATAGACTCTTACAGCCAGTGGGAGAAAGGATGCACAATAATGCTCTTTTGTGTATCCAGGATCCAGCAGTCTGTCACTGTAGGAGCTTGCTTCCATAATAGCATCACGCATGGGACAGGAGACCCTGTCCAAGAGTGATGTTCTTTACTGTCTATCTGTCTCCTAACACCTAAAGATGCTCATTAGTGCAGCATAAAATCCCTTCAAGAAAACCCTAACTCTGACTTATCAGGTTTTCTACCACAGCTAATCATTCTTTGGAGACTTTCCTGTTAAATACCACAAATATACAAGCAAAATATTAACGATTCCTGGCCTGAAAGGTTTTTAATAGGTAATTATGCATCATTAAAAAAAAGTTTTCCAATGATGGGTATTTTACAGAAAAGGTGAGTGTTGTGCTAATGAACAGCCTTTACAGAATGAGCTTACATTATGTCCCTCTTCTTGGGCTTCTGCCATTCTGTATCCTAACATTAATCTTAGTGATCTTAGTAATTCCCTCTGTCCTTCTCATAATATTCAGCACCGAAGCTCCAGTTCAGGTTACATTCCTAGAATGAAAACGTGCAACGGAGGGCCGTGTTAACTCTTGTTTGCCCCCAGTATGAATCCCTGTGATACACACACCCAGGGATAAAATCCAGTAAAGTTATCCCAAGACTGAGGTGCTTCATCTTAATTTTACCTCAACTCGGTTCATCTTCCCCTCTTCAAACCTTGCTGAAGTGGACACGCCCTGAGGAAAACGAATAGCATGAATAAAACATCCCTCACCTTCAGGACAAAAAAGGGGAATAGAAGTCAGTGAGGGGAATAATAAAGGTGCTCATTAAAACTGAAAGATTTCATACCAGTCTTTAGTTTCAGGCTTGAAAATATTAGAAGCAGATCCTAATCGAAACATGACAAAGGTTATGGCTCCTCACAATGAGCGCTCAGAGATTGATTTGAAGAATAATGGAGACCTCCTGAAGCTTACCCTTACAATGCTCAGATGAAATATTTGACAACCTATTCACATTTTACGTCAGCACTAAGCACTTACAGACAGTACATTTATTATTCATATTCTGTGTGTATTTATGTGTGCAGCTATGAACGTTTGCAGCATGCCGTCTCCTCCAGTGCTATTTTTCTCACGCTTTCTGTTTTCATAAAAGTCGGGCAGTTTGCCTTCGCAATCTGGTGCTGACAAAATTATCCAGTTCCTTTGCTGGAGTGAATGCGTCACTTTGACTCGTCTACTTTTATCACAACGATGGCTCGCAATGTTCATCAAAAAATCGTTTGCAGGGGAATTTTATTAGCTTCTAACAGTTTTTTTTTTTTTTCCAGACTAAACTTTATATCACTGTTTTAATGATGTTGTAGCCGTTTTCTAACAAATTCCAATTTTAGGTGCTTTTAATCAAATTACCTCAAACTCTACAGACCTATTAGATCTTTTTTTTAGACCCACAGAACTTAATGGTGGAAGCAGGCTAAATGCTCAAGTACCCATTGCAAAGTACTTGCCCAGGGGCCCATTAATGCTTTGATTAAGCCACTTTAAAGACACAAAACTAAAATCTTAAGGACTCATCCTCTGGGAAAATTTAAGGATAATCTCCCTGCTAGAAGTCTCATAGAAGCAGTAGAGAAGCCTCTATACATACCAGAGGGAAGCAATGTTTCTTTCTTATATACATACAATTAAAGTTATTCTGACAGAAATGGTCTCTATTTCTTTCTTGTTATGCAGAGAGTATGTTGAAGAAACTGCCTCCCCATTTCAGATTTCTGCTGTTTTACTTTTTGTGATGATTTAATTTTTTAATGTAAAAAACAACCCAAACCGATCAGGCCCTGTGTGATAAAGTCCCTTAAACCTAGAAACTAGGTGTTCCACCCTTGGTGGTAACTGTGTGTGATAACTGGGACCGAGTCTTTTAAATGTTAAGTCATGGGCTTGACCATGCCTCTCCAAAATCACCACTTTGTCTTTTTAGGCCATTCAGAGGTGGACTTGTCTTTGTCCAGCTGCATAACCCATGTGTGCTTAAGCTTAAGGCCACAGTCCCGTAAGAACTACATTATAGCACCTTGACCAGGTCCTGAAGCAGCAAAGTAGTCCAGGAACATTACTCTACCAACTCTGTGATGGATCGTTAATATGATGTTCTCTATGGAAATGCACTTGTCAACATACCAGGTGAATCCAGAATTTCTATACAAGAACCAATTCAGCTGCTGGAGATCGCAAATGACGGCAGCCTTGAAAGTGCAGTGATGGAAATCCAAAAGAATATTAGGGAGCAGTCTAGAAACACTCAACCCACTTCAGGTGTCACTGTCTCCCGTTAGCGCTAGAGATGTAATGGAACCATCTTGTTGCAGAAAAAAAAGTCCAGGGCTCCCACTGATTCATATAAGTTGCGTTTTCATGCAATTTATATTTGTTTTTTTGTGGTGTATCTTATTTTAAAGGCACGCTTGAATGTTACCATGGTGACCAGAGAGCGTTCAGTGATAGAGAGGATGATGCTCTTTATGTTATCTGAGCAACATTACCAAGACACTGCTAATAAAGTGGCATACGAGTACACAGTGGTTTCATGTTTATCATTATGTTTAGAAAATACCACAGCATCCTTTTATTTTGCTATGTTTATCTGAACACCTTAAAGGCCAGTCTGTGAAAATATCGTCAAACATTAAACTAATCTGTGGTGAATTTTTTTTAGATCACCGCTTTAACTGTTCCTCTGGGTTCTTTTGTGATTTTTCTGATCAGGCATGAGCTACATTTAAATGAACGAAAGTAATTGAAATAAAGGGTTAATCGGAATAAAAATGTTTCATTAAAAAACATGACAGTAGCTACGCTCTCTCGGAGTAAATTATGGTACGTCCCTTTTTTATTTTCTTTAAATCATCCTTATGTGTCACTGACATTTAAGTAAAAATATACAAAAAAGGAAAAAATAAATATTTTTCCCGCATTTACATATATACATATATACACACACATATATATATATATATATATATATATATATATATATATATATATATATATATATATATATATATATATATATATATATATATATATATATATATATAAACTGGAATATGTAAAGAGGAATAATTTTTCATCTCAAACCCCATGGTGAGCCCACCAACAAACCAACGCTGACATTCATGTAATCATTTCATTAATCTATTAGACAGCGTCATCTCTTCTTGAGGAAAATATTTTACTGCATACTTTTGACCAATTAGCCTAACTTTATGGCATTCATGCTGACCTTGTAAGTTTAATATCCGCAGAAGGTCACATAGAGGCCAATGCAGCACATAAACTATTGTAAGAAATAAGGCAGATGGCAGAGAGGATGTGACTTATATTTATTCCTTCCGTCTATTTTTTCAGCCTGTCTCCCTGTCCCTTCTGCACTTTCAGAACTTGCTATTCTCTAAGTCTCCTTGTCACCAGATGACTTTTTCCCTCTGCTTTTCTC
The DNA here is from genome assembly GCF_011125445.2 of Fundulus heteroclitus. Classification (NCBI taxonomy): domain Eukaryota; kingdom Metazoa; phylum Chordata; class Actinopteri; order Cyprinodontiformes; family Fundulidae; genus Fundulus; species Fundulus heteroclitus. The sequence continues at coordinate 15,618,170 of NC_046364.1, read as the reverse complement.
TGCGTCTGAGTTGCTGGGTGTTCCCCTACCACCTCTCTCCACCACCACCACCACCCTCCACATCTCAAAGTCAGGCTTTGATCTCGCCAGCCCCAGCACACAGGTAGACAGTGATGCTGTATGGCTTTTCTCTGCCTATTAATGTCTTAACTCTTACTTTGCCTTTTGCTGAGGCTTTACTGAGACATCATTTCCCCACACCATACTGTGTAATGACAGGCCTGGACACCCTTAATCACACCATATTCGTTGTGTGGGTTTGTGTGTGTGTGTGTGTGTGTGTGTGTGTGTGTGTGTGTGTGTGTGTGCCTGCATGCATGTATGTTTGTGCACATGGGAGACAGAGAGGAGTAAGAAATTAAAATGAAGTCTGGAATCCAGGAAAGCTGAAACGAGCAGCGAGAAGACATGATGAAATCATTGCCTGTTTGTTTTTATAAATAATGTGTGGGAGAAGGACCAACTTTACTGCACTAAAACAAATCTATAAAAACTACAATAAACATTTTGAAGAACAGTTAGTAATAAGGGAATTGAAGACTGTATTAAGTGTCTAGTGGGGTGACATCTAAATGAACGTTTCCACCTCGGTATCAAACTTAGAGCTCACGTGACGGTTGAGGTGAATTTACCTACAGAGCCAGGTCCTGCTCCTGCACCTTGCGGTATGTGGCTTGGACTAATGTTTCATGGTGGGGACTTTAATCCATTTGATGCTAGTCCTGGCCGTGGCTTGGCTTCTGAGTCCCACTTTTTTTTTTTTTTTTTTTTTTTTTACTGAATGATGTGATCGTCTGATCTATTTATCCACGAGGCAGCGGTAGATGACAAGGCCAAGCTCCAGCAGGATTTTGCAAATGCAATACTACGATCCAGTGATGTGAGCATGGAGCAAACAGATTTTTATGAAGTAGGTGAATAATGAGTCGCAGCTGGTCCAGCCTCGCACACCAGGCGCTGCCCGTGCAATAAGGCACACTCAGGAGAGGGGTCGGAGAACAGGCGAGGCCGCCTGCACAGAAACAGCAACCAGAGCATTGACAAGGTAATTCAGGCAAATATTCATCATTGCGGGTGCCAAGATTGTTTTCAGACTGTCACACAAACAGGAAAAAAAGATGTTTAAAAGCTCAGTATTCATAATGATGGCTACTTACCCACAACCGTATTATGACCAGAAAAAAGTATAATAAATTAGAAATAATATCTAAAATTTTACAGCTAATGCAACTGTTTGCTTAAAATAACAGCTTTTAACAACAAACGTTACAGAGTTTATTGCTGTCTTTGTACCACACACACTTCCTCTGCTGCTTCCTCTTATGAGTGCCCTCCTTCTTCTTCAGCATGAGGAATAAAAATGAGTGAATGTATAAGATCCACTGCAACACAGGCAACTCATAAGCTCTGCGTGTTGATAACTCAAAAGAGGGACTCTTTTGAACCATGCAAAATCAACATCCTTTTACAATTTTATATAATATTACTGTCAGAGAGTACCCTTGTATCTCTAAAGAATTAACCTTTTGAGATAGGGAAAAAGGGGAAAAAAAGGGAAAAAAAATCCTCTTGCATCTAAATGTAAATTTACACCATTTGGTCAGTGTCACATGCTCTTTCCAATACTTTTCACAGGATATTTGCCGGTGGAACCACAGCTCGATGTAAAAGGGGATCAATAAAGTTGATTCTCACTTGTAAACATAAAAGCACTGAAAATGTAGATGGAAGGTTTATGCCTGACAGCACCACAATGTAAGTTATGATATTAACATGTGGACACAGAGCTGACATTTTGAATAAAAAAGCTGTTATACAACTTTTTGCTTAGTGAAACAAAAGTAAATATTTAAACAAAAATGTTCCACCTTGGAGAAAATGTTGATTGGCAATCAGTCAAGTCTTTTGGAATTGCTTTAGGAGGATATTAGGAGAGAAACTGGGGAATTATGGAGATTCGATTTGGCTCAGGTGGTTCCTGGTATGAATTGTGATATTTTTTGAAATAGATGTTTAGTAGATTGATGATCATTTAGTTCACTTCATAACATCTGTTTGAGAAAAAGCAAAGATGAGAAAAGTAAGACCCAAAGAGTGTTGATGAAAGGGCCTGGATTATTAGAGAAGTGTGTCTTGTGCAGAAGTGGACATACAGTGAACTTTATCACATGTTGTCAGGTAACAACAACAAACTTGGATATATTTTATTGGAATTTTATCTAACAGTCAAACACAAAACAGTACAGAATAGTGATGAAGGAAAATGACAGGATTTTAGTACTTTATCAATCATTTATGTATTTCAAAGAAACTGAAAGTAAAGTTACCAAAGAAAATTAACATACTCTCCTCTACAATCTAAGCACACAAAAGAGGTGATTACTGAGATTGGCATAACTAATTAATTTCAATTCATATCAGTTTATTAAGAGCACCAAATAACAGCAAATGTAATCTTAAGGCTTTGCACAAACGTTTTAGCAGTTAAACAGAATTCACTTTAGCACAATTTTGATCCATATTTATTCCATTGCAAGCATATAGTCACATTAGTAAATAACCCACAGCATTGGCTTTCTATGCATTTACCATTTTAGCATACATGATTTGATCACCTGCTAAGTCAGGCTCCCACACAATCATTTTGACATGTTGAAAAATTTCACAGCTCTTACAAACCATCTAAAGTCATATTTAATAAATAAAAATATAGTTAATATATTTTAATACCTCAACTTACTAAGTGAAACACTGTATATCATTGTATGTTCCAGAAGCTTAAAATCTATTTACATTTCTGGCAACATGGTGACTAAAAACACTGGTCATCTGTGGAGCATCCAGTTAAGCTGCTCTTTCATCTCTACACAAATATTCAAATGACAATTGCCCTGGGCCGGACTACCTTTTCACAGGTACAATAAGTCAGTCGACTCCACCATTCAACTAGCATCGGACCAGCGCTGGTTCCTACTGGGTTCAGTATGTTGTTTGGATATTCCAACCCGCAACTCCAGAGTCTTGGGTGCTGTGCCTTTCCAGCATGCACATTGGCTGTCGGAGACCCTGGATTGTTTTGTCGGCCACGGTACATCCATAGAGGCTCCTGGAGAAAGCTCATCTGGACTCAGTAAGATCATGTGTCATTCCCACCATCTCGTTCTTAATCATGCTCCCACTTGGTAATATCCTCCGAAGCCATGACATCAGCTTCCACGCATACGCTGATGACACTCAAATTTACCTCGAAACCTCCCCTGACACTCATCTGGCTCTCTCCCAAGCCACCAAATGTCTCAGCGACATCCGTCATTGGAGGAGCCAAAACTCTGTCCAGTTAAATGTCGGTAAGGCTGAGGCCCTCCCCCTCCCCCCCCCCCCCCCCCGACCCCCCCATCAAACTAAACAAGCTGGCATCACCCACATCACCATCAACAATCACTCCATCCTTCTCTCCTCACTTGTCACCAGTCTTGGTGTCAAGTTTGATCCCTCCCTCTCCTTTACTGCTCATATTAAATAAGTTTGCCAGACCTCATATTACCATCTGAGGAACATTGCTAAACTCAAACTCTCATTCTGCAAACTGGACGCAGAAAGACCTTCATCACAACTTGCCTCTACTACTGTAACTCCCTACTACTAGCAGGTCTCCCTTCCAAATCCATCCAGAAGCTACAGTATGTCCAAAAAAGTGCTGCCCACATCCTCACCAAAACCCAGAAATTCGTTCACATCACTCCAGTCCTCCATTCCCTCAACTGGCTCCCTGTCAACCAGCAGATAACCTTTAAGTTACTCCTGCTGGTATACAAGACTGTCAACCACACTGGCCCAACCTACCTCCAGGACCTTCTTTTTCCTCAATCTGCATCTCAGTCACTCAGATCTGGCACCCAGAATCCCCTCATTGTCCCCCCATACTAGGCTATCAACCATGGTGACCGTGCCTTCTCCTCCCCGGGGCCTCGGCTGTGGATTCAGCTCCCTGAATCAGTCAGCATGGCAGACTCCCTCACAACTTTCAACAGCAGCCTGAAGACTCATTTGTTTCATGCTGCTTTCAACAAATAAGGCTTCCTATATGATATCATTGTTCTTAACTGCAAATCTTAGCCATATTATTTTAGATTTTTTATGTTTTTAATCTTGATAATTTTAGGATTTGTTATTCTAGATTGTTTCAAACCCTGTTTATTGTAGAACTGTGAAGCACCTTGAGAAGTCGCAAGATTTTAAAATGTGCTATGCAAATGAAATGTATTATTATTAAGTTTAGTTCCATCCATCCATTTTCTGACCTGCTTAATCCCTCATGGGGTCGCGGGGGGTTGCTGGTGCCTATCTCCAGCGTTCACTGGGCGAGAGGCGGGGTACACCCTGGACAGGTTGCCAGTCTGTCGCAGGGCAACACATAGACAGTCAGGACAAACAACCATTCACGCACACACTCACACCTAAGGACAATTTAGAGATGCCAATTAACCTAACAGTCATATTTGTGGACTGTGGGAGGAAGCCGGAGTACCCGGAGAGAACCCACGCATGCACAGGGAGAACATGCGAACTCCATGCAGAATGACCCAGGGTTGGATTTGAATCCAGAACCTTCTTGCTGCAAGGCAACAGTGCTATCCACTGTGCCACTGTGCAACCCCATTAAGTTTAGTTATGAAGCTTTAATCAATTTATACCATACAAAGTTTATACAAGACCAGCCATATGCAGAGACATTGGCCAATATAAACTATACCACAATCAATTTCAACCTACAAACAATTTACCCATCACAAGATGTTAATTTACTCTTGAGTTCTTTAATCATCAGCCTAATCCCAAAGCACCACTTTTGCTTTTATTGTTCCACCATCTCCCTTTTGACTGAGTGATTATTATTAAGAAACAAAAGAAATTTTTCATTTTCAAAAGCATTTAATAGCTGGCTTTGAAGACTTTGCATTAAAAAAACAGAGATCTTAATGAACAAAATTCAAAGTAGACTTACAAGCTTTCATCTGACTGCACTGTGAGCCAGTCTTACACCACTTTTACTCTTCTCTCTCCTCACTTCTCGCTCTCTCTCTTCTCTTAGTCTCTTCATCTTTCTGTCTCTCTTTCCTGGAGTGATGGCTCAATTACCATTCCTCACACTCAGGCTTCAAAAGGGAACAAAATGGAGCAGGGTTGTATGAAAAAAAGACAGAAAGAAGAAGAGATTTTTAATTTTTTACTCCCCTTCTCTGACTGCCAGAGCTCACTGAGCTCTGTACTGAATTACACCAGTAATTTTAAAAGATTTCAGGGTAGGAGCTGAGCTATGGATCAATTCAGTAAGCTCACTGCTCAGGGACAGAGGAGAGGGCTAAGGTGTGAAGAAATATAATGAAATCAATTAGCCTTAACCTTTCCGTTCTTCAAAAGAATATATCTGGAAATGTTTTTATTTTATTCTTAGTGTATGTTTTATTAAAATCCATAATCTAAACAGCATCTGTTTCCCGGATAAATGAAGTGGCATAAAGTCATTTACATCAACTTGTCGATTTATTTTCTGACTGCTCATCCTCCTGCGCCCCCTCATCCCTCCGTCTCTGCGTTTCTGATGCTTCCTTTCCATCCCTCCTCCTAATCCTCTCTTTCCCTAAGTGCTGCAGCCTGGAGCCTCAGGGATCCACACCACTTGATTGTGTTTTGATGTTCTTGTGAAACCTACAAGTGCACTCAGCACTCAAGACCTATAACATACATTTTCAAGGCTGTTCACCCAAAGGAAAAGGGCAGGCAGGGAGAGAGCGAGAGAGCATTTAACATTGCCGTTGTAAACACATAGCGTAAACATTAGCAGCTGGGTAAATAGACATAAATACACATAAATCCCAATGCATAGGAGGGAGAAAATGTACATTTCTAAATTGACGGTGATTTAACTTAACGTGATTGTCATTATAAATTTCTAATTGCTCAACTAATTAACTTAAAAAAAAATAAGTTGTTCTTCCGAAACAAAATATCATTAATTATTTCATTGCTGTCTCTCAGAATAGATTACGCCGACACTGAAGGGGCCTATCAATACTAACCTAACTTATTCCTCTGACACACCAGGAAAGTTACCCTCCTGTTGTTTTTTGAATAGGAGTGTCGTTGGGGCAGAGCTCGATTTTAATCAACATGCACTGCTGTCACTCACTTCTTCTCAGCTCTGGCTTCACTCCTGTTTTCTCACACCATCACAGGATTTGAGCATCTGGAGGGTTTGTTTGTGTAAGGTGGATGTGGCTTAAAATGAACTCTGTGACATTTACTGTATCTGTAGACTGTCTTGTGAAAGCCTGGTAGAATGAAATTGTGAACTGGTCCAACTTCAACATGCAAAGCAACTCTTAACCTTAACAGGGACAGATCATGCTTTTCAGTTCTTCCTTTTCACATAGATATCATTCAGTTATGGTCTATATATAAAGTGAAACTGCGATTATTTGGTCTCAATACCTCATTAATTTATCCCCACGTTCCCACTTTTACCCCTGTTCTGAGATACATCTAAGAGCAACTCATTTTGGTGTGGTCTCCTTAAATCTAAAAGAAGGCACTTCACACCTCCTCCAGGTCGCAGAGCATTCCACTTCACCCTTTTCAGCCATTTGTGGACTACACTGGAGGATGGTGTAATGAACAACTAATCACTTATCCACTTGTAGCTTCAGCATCCTTTGGGTTGGACTACAAAATCAATCCAGGTCTACGGCCTTGTTTAGCAGCTCTGCAGCAAATACTGTGACATAAATGTACAAAAAAAATATATAATAGAAAGCAGAGAAAACTGAACGACTTGAAATATGTGACACAAAAACAGTATAAAGATATCTACACAGAATCTGGACAGACTACATTAACATTTTCTGCAGAGACTCCAAGCACACAGCTAAATGTATTTAAGGGCCAAAACAAATTTTTCATGATATGTCCTCTTTAAAATAATTTGAAACTGATACTTTTCTAACATCCTGTGACAGTTGTGGGCAAATGTAGGCAGGACTAAACGTAGAGGTTTACACAACAAGGAGAATCCGGCAAAACACGGTGATGGTGACAGAGGGATCCAACAATCGAACACCAAAACTAGAGAATAAATAGTGAAGAGGGTGGTTACGCGAATGAAAAACAGGTGAGTCTTATTCACTGACTGATGCTGCTGGGACGGGAAAAAAACTAAAACCAAAAACCAAAGACAAGGGAAGCACTGAGAAAAAGTGTTCAGCAACTGGTCAGAACATGACTGCATACATAATTATCCTGACTTCAAAACACAAGATTTCACAGGATTACAAAAAATTTAAAATCTAAGATCAAGCTGTCAAACAAAACTCATAGTCCTACAAGAATAAGAATTTCAGCTGTCCTATTTTTGTTTCTTTCCTCCTCTGTGAATGTGTCACAGTTGGCAACAGTTTCGTTGGCATTTCCATTCAAGGAGGGCATTTGGGTGGGCTAATGATCTTGCTCCACAAACTATTTATGCATTTAAAATGTGTCATTCTTTTATGACTAAATCATGCCAAGGGTCTTCAGGGTAAAAACGTGACACTTTAAAGAATGTTTTCCTGACAGCTATGGAATATACCAACTGGTATGGAAAGGTAAACCAATGCAAACAATTGGTGCAAACAACAAAGAAAATCGAGAGAATCAGTTTTACACCATATTACTGTTGTATTTTTTCTCTCTTTTCATTAGCCTTGGGTTGTTGTGTATAAAGAAAACTTTCTAGTTAGACTGTATACTAATCCATCATTAAAGCATACCCATATATTAGCTGGCCTAAATAAACTGAAATCAAAGTGTAATTTTTCAAAACAATAAGAGTTCCAACTATTTTTTTCCCTTTTAGCCTAGATTTAATTTCCTTAGTTATCATGAGAATCTGTTGAACATATGCATACATTTTCTTTTTCTTTTTCTTTTTTATGACCTTCAGGTAAGCAAATACTTTTACCCTAAAAGTGAATTAAAACTAGATACTTATAAGACTGACTTGTTCAGATTTTTCTTGACTGGAGGAGGAACAGATCAGTGACACACGGCTGATGGTCCTAACATTAATGTCAGAATCAATGAAGCCCTTTTACCTCACTGAAAGCAGTAAGTGCTTCATCTGGGAATATGACTTTCTAAATTACGTTAACCAAAGTCATATCTTATAGATAGCTGCTGCAATAAAACAGGTTCACACTTTTATTTAGCAGATTAAGTAAAACCATTATCACTTAAGTGAAACCTTCTATTACAGGTGATTAAAATGATCAAAAATATATGTATAACTTGATCATGAATCAGAGAATCTTATTCTGCAACCAAGCGCGTATGCTTGTGTTCCTGTGTTCCTGTGTTACCCTGTTACCCCCACCCCCCCCCACCCCCACCCCAACTCTAGGTGCAGTATGGGTATGAAACACTGGTGGATTATATCAGATATAAAGCAAAACATTTAAAAATTAAAACACAGAACAGCAGACTGTGCAGATGGCTTTCCAAGGTTCCCCCTGAGGCTCTTGCGGCTACACTTCATGGTTAGACTGTATGCAAAGCCCTGATGTATTTGTTGAAAACGTCATCTAAAACACTTGCATTCTTATAAGAGCAAATATATATATATATACGATATATAGATATTTTGTGTTACCTATTTAGCAATTTTTTTTAAGGATTATGAGATTATAGCTGCAGAAAGTTTCAAATGCAACAAACTAAGTAGATTCTCTAAATAAAATAAAATGCAAATGCGAGAGCACTGGGGAAGGGGAAGGAGAGGCAGAAAAAAAAATCTCAAGATGACCTTTAAGTTCATTGTTGATTAAATATGTAACTAAATCCTTTACAAGGATAACTTTGTGTTACAACACATTTCAGTGTAAGAAAAAAAAAAAAGAGCAGCCTGAAGCCAACTCTAAAAATCTCCCCTGAAGGAGAGATACAAGCCTTTCATCGTCTCATCTTCAAGCTGAGCCGAAGCCTAATCCTCATCTGGACTGTCAAATCAAAGTGAGAAGGAGAGAAGAAGCTGGTGTGAGAACTTCTTATTAGTGACATTTTGTTATTAATTACTACAGCTATTTAGGTTTTTATCAACTTGTGTGTATTTTCATGCAGAAACACACAGCATCCATTCTCCCAGAGATTTAAACACAGGTTCTCACTTTTTTTTTTAAATTTGTAGTTTAGATGGTGTCTGCGGACCTTTCTGGGATTAGTGTGAGCAGAGCTGTAGCTATCAAATACTTTTGAAGGGCATGGATCCTTTCACATCCCTTAATCACTGTGAGGATCCTACATCCCACTGGGCCTCTTAGGCACAGCTTCAATCCAATTCCTCAACCGCAAATCTGGGCTTCCCCTCCTGCCACTGAGATCGATCTTGTAACAACAGGTGCTCAGGTGTTCAAATGTGTCCATGCATCGACAGAATGCTTTTCTGGGCTTTAGAACAAAAGAAATCGGCTCAGTAGGCAGCAGGAGAGGAAGAATCACAGTTTATGCGATGTCCTTTGTAAATGTTTGATGTGTCACCTTCTCTTTGACCCTGAAACGCTGGATTGAATATCTAACACGTCCTCTGATGTGACTGGTACATGCGGTTTAAGCCTTATCGAGTCAAACTCAATGTTTTCACCAATTAAGCGGTTTCTGTCAGCTTCCAACCATCCAAATGAACAAGTTTACATATTTTTTAATGTTCTAAGATAAAAAAAGAATCCATGTGCTTTTTTAACAATAAAAAACCCAACAAAGTTTCAGCTCCTCAGACTATTAATGCTGTCTCAGTTTTATTTTTAATCTTACTGCATTACCCAAATTGCATGACAAAAAGTTTGAAATAAGTCTGTGTTCAAACTTTTTGATGTTTCTAATGTGTTTTGATGTTGTATGATACATTCATGAAGCATATCCTGCTTTGCATATCCTTCAGAAGGTTGAAATGTATGTTATCTGTATTGTTTAGTGTGCATCTATTTATTTCCACGGGTATAACTATTCTTCCCAGGGATCACAAAAACATTAGCAAAATGTTAATTGTGACCTTTTTCAAACTTCCCCCTGAAGGGGAAAAAAAGATTTATCAATCAAGCACTACAAGCTAGCAAAAGGGCAAAACAAGACTAGAATGGATATTAAACTTAACATATATATTCCTTCATATGGCAAATGGCATATTTCCATTCTTTTTAAGTTTAATCATGTTCACTTTGCCATTTAACTGACAAAGTGGTTGCTTAAATGGCAGCGGTGCTTTGCTAAAGTTGTGTTTACCAGTAGCAGTAAAAAAGGATTGATTTACTCCGCAGTTACAGTCTTATTGTTTCTGTCGTCCCCACAGTTTGTGTATTTTCAGGTAACATGAACATCATCAGATCTATCACTTAAAACCTAATTTTTCAGTGCCTTGTCCATTCTTTTCTGATCTTTCAGGGTTTAACTTGATAGATCAGAGCGAAAGCTCTGAAAGAACACCCCCGCCTTGTAATGTACAACATTCTCCACACCTATAGGCACTCCTGGCAAAGATTGTGGAAAAAAAGCCATTAAAATCTTAATTTTCATTGCAGCAATGTAACCACAGACTAAAACATTAAGAAAAGTCTTTCTAGGATGTCGTGACGCAGAATGCCATTTCTATTACCTGCTATAAAAATGAGGGAAAAAAAAAAACAAGAACATGAAATTCAACTGAGGTAGTTGGTCTTCATAACTCCACAAAGTTATGCCCACATCCTCAGTCAAATATAAAAGGCTGCATGTCTAGCTCGCCACTAACCAAAATGAGCACAATGGCAAAGGAGGCCGAATATTTTAAATGTTTACTGGACCAACGGGTAGCATCTTTGGTCCACCGAGGCTTCATGACAACTATTAGCAATTATCTACATGCCAACCTGTTATTTGGGTGAGATGCTAGGAAAAAACCTTTCTGTCCCACCAGCTGTAAACATAAGGACTGAAGTTTACTAAATGGTATTTTATTGGAACGACGTGCTTTCGTCAGATTAGACTAAAACTAAACATTTCTGCAACCAATAGTATTCATGGGTCTATTGTAAAACAATGGATACATTAGTGGAAAAGTGCACAATGCCTACTATTAAAGGTGACTTACTATGAAAAATGCACTTTCTGTATAATTGTTGTACTTCCATTCGGGATCTTTACTACTTCTATAGACATCCCAAGTGCAAAAAATATAAACAAAACATCATTTTTTTTTCTTTTCTTTTAGCAATACGTAAATGTTTTATTGGTGTCTGGAAACCAGACTGTTTCAATAACCTCACGATTATTACATCACAATTGGCGTGCAGTACCTTTCACTTAGCAACCCCAGCAGAGCCGAGTCCAGCCCCTCACCTAACAACCCAAGTGAAGTACAACTGTAACACACAAAAATGTAGTGCATTACATTGATATCACATCTTGTATTGAAGTTATAATTAATATTGGAATAAATCATATGCACAACTTAAAATTTACATTAATACATGCCAAAAAATTGGCATATAATTCCCTTACACTTAACTACAGGTGAAAAGAAACAGACAACTGATGGTTAGCATGATGCTATTTTGCGCTAAAATCACATGGGGATGCTAGCGCTATTAGGGCCTTACTTTTTTGATGTTGATTGTTCCAACTTAAAATCAAAATCCATCCTAGGAGTATCTTACACAAATCAACACTCACTGACAGGTGTTTCTACACAGTTGAGATAATATAACAGGATTATATAGGAGTATAAACTGTAAAGTGTAAACGTAGAGTTGGGGGTGCAGCAATCCACAGCTTATTTGCATAAAAGTGACAGAGCCCTACAAAACGTTCATTCTGAAAGGAGCTCAAAATAGTCAAAACTGCTAAGGTGAGATCTCAATATCTGATAATGATTTAGTGTAAAAAAGTTTAATAAACATGTTTCGTATAGCCAATAGACCTATCCTAAATGTTTAAAAGGAAGAATAATATGTCAGATTTAAGTATGGTGGAGGAAATGTGGTGCTGTGGGCCTGCTTCTTTTATAAGGGTACTAAAAACCTTGCTTAAAGGGCATTTGACCATCAACTCTGAAATACCAGGAGAGTTTAAATGCAAATTTATTGCCATCCATTGCACTAAATTGATTATGTGTCATCATCGGGTCTTCAGCTGGACCTAAAATATGTGCCTAAATGGTTCATCGGACACAAGCCTCTTTGCATTGCTAACCACATTCCCAAACCTAAATCCTACAAAAAACATTTGGGATGGCCTGTAGACCAGAGAATATAAGAGAGGACCAAGAAATTTGGACAATCTATTGTGCAAAGATGAATGATCCGAGATCCCTCTCTCTGTGTGTTCCAACCTTTTGAAACTTTATATGTGCTTTCTTATTGGCAAAAGGGGGTTGTAAAAATATTTACAGCAGACATTAACAGTAAGTGTGGCACCAGCGATCTTATTGAAAAATCCATGTACCCTTCTCTTGTATTCATGTGCCGTCTTCACTTCTCCCTACTGACTACATGTGCTCACCTTAAACTATTTAGGGAATAATAATCATCTCACTATACATCTAGAGCTCTGTGCACAAAAACACCTACCCTAAATATTTCTGTAAAAGTTGGAGAAGCTTTATAAAGGGTTTGCATAAACCTCAAAGTCTTCGTTTAAGACCAAAATTCTTGCTCCTAGATAATTTAAGCGCCTCAGACTAACCAAAAGGACCCCCCCCCCCTCCAAAAAAAAGAGAAAACATTTACATGAAAATTAAATCAGGGAAATTCAGTGTGCAAGGTGGACACAATTTTAATCTCAAATTGTAATAAATTATTTCCAATTAAATTTCACGTTTGCAGTTTAGCTGTAATTCTTCACGTGTCTTATTGTCCTGAGAGTTAGAAACAAAATGAAGCTCTGTAAATTGTGGCTCCCTACTAGGGATCACCCATCTCTGAATGAGGTACCCACAACAGGAAAGATTTGAGCTACACAGTGGAGTAAGACATTAGATCGAGAACTTTTTTCCCCTCTTGTAGTAATAATAATAAGTCCAGTGTTTCTGATTTGATTTAATTGTCATTTGAATAGCTATGCTTTACAATCAAATGCCTAGAGAAGGCAACTATCTTTTTCCTCCACAATGTGTGGGTTTGAAATTACACAATAGGCTACTCTGTGATTTACACCTCGACGTACTGTAGAGCGCTTCACAACATTCATGGTTATTTTTCTGTTCTCAAACCCACTGATCGTCACCTAACATTATTACACCAGACTTAATTAATGGGAAAATTGTGACATTATTTTAACTTAGTGCTGGTTCCATACATTCGTAGTTTATTGAGTACATAAATACTCAAGGACACGTTTATGATTATTGTCACATTATGTAATTTAGCCTATATTCAATAAATGTCAGTTTCACATCCAGAAATTCTCATGTTATTGCCTTAATCAGGATTTTATAGTCACTCCTCAAAATCGACCTCATAAGGTTCCAACTGCACTTGCAAAATTGTGTCTGTACACAAAACCATATTCACCAAACAAGGCCAATCTGTCACATACCCCATTTCCTAATATGTTCACAAAACTGTTACTTCAAAATATACACATTATTGCCCATGTTTATGCAGCGATGATGACCGACGAGGATACAAACATCCCTTTCTCTTGTTTTTAGACACCCCACTGGTCGTCCTCCACCGAGCGCTCCGCCTCCTTTCAACTCCAGTTCTTCCTCCCGTGTCCTCACTCTTCTGCATGACCAGGTCCATGTCAGCCCTTAATTGTGTTTTGATGTTCTTCCAGACCCGCAATTGAGCTCCATTCTTGGCAGCCAAAACAAAGCCGACGTTTGCAAATGTATAGACACAGTGACATTCCTGAGG